>NC_090738.1:38989225-39160134 GCF_036898095.1 Palaemon carinicauda
TTCGACAATGATTTATTTGTGACAGCCATTAGCTCCAAAGGAATAAAAACAGGAGACTTTTTCTTTAATGACGTCATCTGATGAATGCAAATGTAACTTCCTTATCCACGAACCTGAATCTCTTATCCACCACCCATCAGGTAGCCGACAATAAAACTGAGTGGACGGCATGTTTTATTGAGATTGGAATCCCATGATATGACATAAATGGAATAATAAGCTCTTCACCAACAGTCTTTTTTATATAGATGGATGAAGAGAGGAGACCTTTATTCATCATCATTAGCCGTGACTAGTTCACTGCTGGACAAATGCCTCAGACATGTCATACTACTCCGGCATTTAAGGTCTTTCCATGCCAGTCTATACCAGCAAATTTTCTTGGCTCGTCAATCCAATGTCTTCTCTTCCTTTCTCTGCTTCTTTTAAAATTTCCAGGGATCCATTCTGATATTCCCAATGCCCGTCTATTATCTGTCCTTCTCTATATGTCCTGTCCATGTCCGTTTCTTTTTCTTACTTGTTAGAATATCATCTACTTTGGTTTGTCCCTTTCTTGTCTCTCCCCATAGCTTTTTTAATTATAACCAGCTTATGTTTTAAGGCTTTAGTAAGGCTCCAAGTTTACGATACTTAATTTATTACTGGAAGGACCATCTGCTTAAATACTTTTCTTTTTATATGATTTGTTAAAATCTGGGATTTTGGGTAATCCTATCACCTTACCCAAGAATCGCCAGCTATTAACGTACATAATAAAATGACTAAGACACCCATAACTAGATGGAATAACTGCAGGGTTCATTGACCTAAAACTTTAATGTTCGCCAAGGCTATAGGGCTTTCTGGTTTCTGCACGACCAGTACTGCCACATCTGGGCATAGTGATGGTGCCCCCGTCCGTATAGCACTTTGAACTTTGGATATTAAACGCTACAGGATACTGATATAGTGCTGTTGAAACAATTTCCTTCTATGGAAAGATAGCGGCGTCAGTTTTATCGATAGCAGAAAACTATTATTACAGTGGGCATGTTAAGTGATCTCTATTTCATCTCTTCAAGAGGTGTATATAAATTATTATTTGGTCAATAATTCCTCTAATAGAACTTTTATTATTTGGTATTCGGGTATATCAGTATCTGCCAGTTCGAATCAACTTAGTGTACATTTCGCTTCATTGAAATGGTTAAGCGAAAATAAATGATAACAGGAAGAGTTAAAGTTGAACTGAACCATACATTGAAATGTTAACTGAACGTCCCATATAATAACTTGTGTTACGTAACGAAGGAAAGGCAGATCGCTAGTAAACAACGAGGTTGCGTTCAGCAACAATATCAGGAATATAGTGCGTGAGCGGGTTATGTCTGTTACAAACCATTACGTTTTATCGTTATTATTGTTATGAAAGTTGTAAATTTAGTATAATAGATATATATTCAATCAAATTATTAATAATTCAAACAAAGAATCTGATAATTACAGTAATTACTTGTCTTCATTATCATCTTTCGGGAAATTCGACAGTGAACGCAGCCATTGGAAAACGTCTTCGGAAATATTAATGTCCTGAATTTAATTTAATAGATATTCATTCAAGCAAATTATTACTAATTCAAACGAAGAATCTGATAATTACAGTAATTACTTACATTTATTATTATATCATCTCGGAAATTCTATAGTGAACGCAGCCATTGGAAAACGTCTTTGGAAACGGGTGAAGTTGAACACTACTGTCAGTCGCCTAAGCTATGTAAGTAACAAGGTCATTAAAATTGGATGAAAATCTTAGTTTTATAAGGGTTTACGGTTATTGACTGCATGTTATATATGTTGGACCGTAATGTTGAGCGCTTATAGAGTAATATTGTATTACTAACAGGTGGTGTTGTACGTTTCGATTAGAAAAAAAAATCAACATAACTTTCGTAGGAACTGTTAGCTAGGCATCTTGGCTTAACTAACCTAGTTAGCATATATAGTTTCAGGGGTAATTCCTCTTTAGTTAAGTCTTAGTTCACATATGGTAACTTAGACGTAACCTCAGTAGACATAACTGCTGTAGACATTAAGATTCTTGGGTTAGTAACAACCCTAAAGGCTTTTTTAATATTACGTAGCTTAAAGGGTTTCAGTAAGTCAATAAAGTGAGGTCTACGTAAATTTCCTCTATATGATACTGCCAAATATGTGACCTATATACCTGCCAACAATTTCCAAATAATGGTAACGTGGGGTTGGGGTGGTGTAGAGTTGAAGGATCCCGTCCCGTCAAGCCCTCCTTAAGATCACATTGGCACGGGTAGAGTTAAGGGGTTTGTATATGATAGCAGCCACCTGTATGTATGACGACGTCCGACTAAGAATATGACAGTGTAAGGGGGTGCGCAGCGGGTGTTAGGCCCCCCCCCCTGTTAGGTAAGTAGGTAAGGACATGGCTTGTAGGTTAGGTTAGGGGGGAAGGAACTAGCTGCTAATATACAAAGGCTCCGGGTACGTTTGTAGATCGTTGGGTCACTAGTTCTGCCGATTACACAGATAATGAGTCCTTCCGAGTCGTGTTCGTTGTCACCCTTGCTTAATTAAGTGTATTTATGAGATTTGTTGTTCTGCCAAACTAACGCTAATTAGTTGCTTGCTGGTCTTTATGCGTGTTGGGTCACTTCGCTCGTAATTTAATATTATCTCCTGGCTTCTTGGGTCTGGCAAGGGTTACATGTTACACTCGTTTGCCACCGGGTGAGAATTTTTGTGGAAAATAATTTAGTGACTGGACATTTTTCAATATTAATCTTACCCGATAATCATGTAGCTGTCAACTCTGTTGCCGACAGAAATCTACGGTCGGGATACGCCAGCGATCGCTATACAGGTGGGGGTGAACACAACAGCGCCATCTGTGGTCAGGTACTCCAGTACTTCTTGTCAACACCACCTCAATTTTTCCTCTGTCGTGCCTCCGGCTAGACCTACATGGATACGCTGTTGATTCTGGAGTTATTGCTCACGATTTGGTGATGTATTTGCTCTAGAGTTTAGCCTTCGCTATTCAGGAAGCTTTATCATTAGCTTAGCAAGTTTTTGGAATTAATTTGATTTAATTTTTGATTTAATTTTGGTGACGAAGAGAATATGAACTCTCTCACTTTTAATGGCCGACCCTTCTCTTAGACGGAAGTGTTGGTGTCGAAGAGAGTATAGACTCTCTTTCTTAATTTTGCTTAACAAAAGTTATAGATTTATTTTATATCTCTCCGCCTTTTATAGGCCTCTTCGATTAACTTCCTTTTATTATAAACTTATTAAAATTAATTTTTATATTTGTTTATATTCGACCTTTCCTAATAGTAGGCGGTCTTTTCTTGGAACCGAAGTTAATTAACATTGAGCCCGTCATTTCGTTTTTACCTGTTAACATATTATGCTATTTTAATGTTTTTGAAAGAATTTCTTTGATAGTCTCGTACTGTTTTCAAAGTTGAACTAACGTTTTATTTGTCTCTGCAGTTGTTGACGTTCAGAACGTTCAACTTGCGCTCTATCGTTACGATAGAGAGAGAGTATTCACGGTGTCACGTTGCAGTAAGAGTAAACCGATTCTAGCGTTTTGTTCATTCTTTCTTAGCTTAAATGGTTTTAATTCTAATAAAGGAACTTTTTATTTGGGAAATCTTTCAGTTTTTTTCCTTTAACAATAATATGTTTTAACGATATATATAATGGGGCTCATCTCTCAGGTTCTAAGTCAAGAGAGAGAGAGAGAGAGATAGAGACGGAGGGAGAGAGAGGAGGATAAACGTTTCGTTCAAGCGGGTAACGTTGTTATCGTTTTTGCTCTTCTCCCTAGTCTCTTTAGGGGAAAAAGGTAAACGTTTCTAGAGTTTTATTCTTGTTCCCAGGCTTTATGCGGTGAGAGATTTTAAACGTAGTTTATTTGATCTAGTGTTTAGTCTCTTTTCCAGCCACTGAATTATTTATCTTTCATTATGTTTTTCTGTTACATTGTAATACTGTTTTCGCAATTACTAACTTTTAATGAAGGATAGAATTGCGTGTTTCAGGTACAAACCACTTAAAGTTTCGAGTTCAGTGAAATAAGTGCAAACAGAAAATCAAAAGTGATAAAGTGATATGCGCAAAGTGTTACAGTGTTGCGTTCGAGGGTTCGTCTGTTCGTGCCAGTTGTTCGCCTAGTCTGGGACCTCTTACAAGCTCCCAAGCCCAGGGGAGAAGTAATGTCGAAGGACTTATGGGTTCATCAGGCCTTGATCAACGAACAGACGTTTCCCTCCGTGGTTTTGGGTGTATCTACACACGTTGCCGACGTGATCACCCCACCCACACAAAGACGAGAGAGCCCGTTTATTCCTCGTCTGCGGAAGAGGTTTCTCGCAGAAACCATGGACCAAATCTTGCAGCTTTTAAGTGCAAGTCGGTCCCTTCCGCGCAAGTCCAACTCCTAGGTGGTGCCATTAGCACTGGGTCAGTTCGGACTTGCTGCAGTACGACAACTGCACACCTCCCAGAGAGGCAAGGTGGTACCGCAACAGGCAGTAACTCCGTCTGTTGCCGCACCAGCTGTTTTAGACCCTCAGTCTCAACGGACAGTAGCTCCGTTTGTTGTTGTCTTTCTTAGACTCTAGTGGTCTATGCTGCAGACAATGCAGTCTCAGCTTGCGGTGTTGATGCAGGAGTTTCAGGCAGAGAAGGTTAGCACACCTCCTCCTGCGAGCGCTCCTCCACCTCTGCGCAGTCCACCCTGCCAGACGTATGATGTTGAGGCTCCTCCTGCCTCCATGCGTGAGCTGCCGCATTGGGAGTTGCCAGGTACCAGCGCTATGCAGCAACCTCCACTTTCCTTGAGGCAGGAGCCTCTTGCTATGCGGCAACCTCCTCAACCCTTGAGGCAGGAGCCTCAACTCTTGAGGCAAGAACCTCAACTCTTGAGGCAAGAACCTCAACTCTTGAGGCAAGAGCCTCAACTCTTGAGGCAAGAACCTCAACTCTTGAGGCAAGAACCTCAACTCTTGAGGCAAGAGCCTCAACTCTTGAGGCAAGAACCTCAACTCTTGAGGCAAGAGCCTCAACTCTTGAGGCAAGAGCCTCAACTCTTGAGGCAAGAACCTCAACTCTTGAGGCAAGAGCCTCAACTCTTGAGGCAAGAGCCTCTCTCTGCGCAGCTACCTCCTCAACCCTTGAGGCAGACGCAACTCTTGAGGCAGGAACCTCATGCTATGCGGCAACCTCCTCTAACCATGAGGCAGGAGCCTCATGCTAGGAGGAGCCTCATGCTATGCGGCATCCTCCTCAAACCATGAGGCAGGAGCCTCATGCTATGCGGCATCCTCCTCAACCCATGAGGCAGGAGCCTCATGCTATGAGGAGCCTCATGCTATGCGGCATCCTCCTCAACCCATGAGGCAGGGACCTCATGCTATGCGGCAACCTCCTCTACCCATGAGGCAGGAGCCTCATGCTATGCGGCATCCTCCTCAACCCATGAGGCAGGAGCCTCATGCTATGCGGCATCCTCCTCAACCCATGAGGCAGGAGTCTCATGCTATGAGGAGCCTCATGCTATGCGGCATCCTCCTCAAACCATGAGGCAGGAGCCTCATGCTATGCGGCAACCGCCTCAACCCATGAGGCAGGAGCCTCATACTATGCGGCATCAGCCTCATACTATGCGGCATCCTCCTCAACGCATACGGCATGAGCCTCATCCCTTGCAGCATGAGCCTCATCCCATGCAGCATGAGCCTCATACCATGCAGCATGAGCCTCATCCCATGCAGCATGAGCCTCATCCCATGCAGCATGAGCCTCATCCCATGCAGCATGAGCCGCACGCCATGCAACATGCTCTGCTTACCTTACAGCATGCTCTACATACAGCATGCTCTGCATACAGCATGCTCTGCATACCTTACCGCATGCTCCTCAGTCACACATCTTTGGTTGTTGCCAACTCACTAGACTGTCAAGCAGTTTCATAACGTTGCCTTCTAGTCTGCTGCTTTTGCACCAGTGAAACCCTCACTGAGAGAACTTAGCTTTTCTCGGATATGGTTCCTGTAGATGAGAAAGTGCTATTCTCCCTCCTTCTGATATTCCCTTGAGGACTCTGTCATTTGGAGAGGAGCCTTTAGCTGCTTAGCCTCCTATGGACTTTTATTTAAGCATAACATGCTTCCAGGGAGGGTAATGGTTCCACTTCAGTCGCTAACCCCGTCTGTTACCACACCTGCTCCCATAGACCTTGAGCTTTGTTGCAAGACATGCAGTCCAAGCTTAGTCCTTGTTAGAGGATTTTTTTTTTTTGTTTACGGAGTCAGTGTGTCACTGGGAAGACGTTCAACAACCAGCAGAAGTGACTTGTTGTGACGCAGTGCGGCAACCTCAGCAACCCGATAAGGAGTTGTCTGTACGACCCAGACAGTCTAGACAGCTTCGGGTTGTCGCTGTACTTCCTCGCTTCCCCATGGTTGACAGTTCACAGACTGTGCAGCAGTACCATGATCTTGTGTCCGGCTCCGTCAGACGACTAGCTTTTAAGAGCTCCCACAAGTCGTCGCTGTCTGGAGATTCTCAGATGGACTATGGATCTGACCAAGGAACTGGGCCTCCTGGTCAATTTTGAGGAGTCCCAGCTCGTCCCATCCCAGACCATTGTCTACCTGGGTATGGATCTTCAGAGTCGAGCTTTTCGGGCTTTTCCGTCGGCCCCAAGGATCTACTAAGCCCTAGAATGCATCCAGAGCATGCTGAGAAGGAACCGATGCTCAGTCAGGTAGTGGATGAGTCTAACAGGGACACTTTCATCGCTGGCCCTGTTCATTGAGTTAGGGAGACGCCACCTCCTCCCCCTTCAGTATCATCTAGCGGCTCACTGGATAAAGGACATGACGCTAGAGACGGTCTCAGTTCCTGTTTCCGAAGAGAGGAGGTCCACTCTCACGTGGTGAAAGAACAGCTTTCTTCTCAAGGAAGTCTACCTTTGGCTGTTCAGAAACCCGACCGCCGTCTCTTCTCTGACGCATCAGACACGGGCTGGGGTGCGACTTTGGACGGACAGGAATGCTCGGGAACATGGAATCAGGAGCTAAGGACACTTCACATCTATTGCAAGGAGCTGTTGGCGGTTCATCTGGCCTTGATAAACTTCAAGTCCCTCCAGCTTAACAAGGTGGTGGAGGTGGACTCTGACAACACCACAGCCTTGGCTTACATCTCCAAGCAGGGAGGGACTCATTCGTGGAAGTTGTTCTAGATCGCAAGGGACCTCCTCATCTGGTCAAAAGATCGAAAGCTCACGCTGGTAACGAGGTTCATTCAGGGCGATATGAATGTCATGGCAGATCGCCTTAGCCGGAAGGGTCAGGTCATCCCCACAGAGTGGACCCTTCACAAGAATGTTTGCAGCAGACTTTGGGCCCTGTGGGGTCAGCCAACCATAGATCTGTTCGCTACCTCGATAACCTAGAGGCTCCCGTTGTATTGTTCTCCGATTCCAGACCCAGCAGCAGTTCACGTGGATGCTTTTCTGCTGGATTGGTCCCATCTCGACCTGTATGCATTCCCGCCGTTCAAGATTGTCAACAGGGTACTTCAGAAGTTCGCCTCTCGCAAAGGGACACAGCTGACGTTGGTTGGCTCCGCTCTGGCCCGCGAGAGAATGGTTCATAGAGGTACTGCAATGGCTGGTCGACATTCCCAGGACTCTTCCTCTAGGAGTGGACCTTCTACGTCTACCTCACGTAAAGAAGGTACACCCAAACCTCCACGCTCTTCGTCTGACTGCCTTCAGACTTTCGAAAGACTCTCAAGGGCTAGGGGCTTTTCGAAGGAGGCAGCCAGAGCGATTGCCAGAGCAAGGAGGACATCCACTCTCAGAGTCTATCAGTCTAAAGGGGAAGTCTTCCGAAGCTGGTACAAGGCCAATGCAGTTTCCTCAACCAGTACCACTGTAACCCAGATTGCTGACTTCCTGTTACATCTAAGGAACGTAAGATCCCTTTCAGCTCCTACGATTAAGGGTTACAGAAGTATGTTGGCAGCGGTTTTCCGCCACACAGGCTTGGATCTTTCCACCAACAAAGATCTACAGGACCTCCTTAGGTCTTTTGAGACCTCAAAGGAACGTCGGTTGTCCACTCCAGGCTGGAATCTAGACGTGGTCCTAAGGTTCCTTATGTCATCAAGATTTGAACCTCTCCTATCAGCCTCTTTTAAGGACCTCACATTAAAAACTCTTTTCCTCGTGTGCTTGACAACAGCTAAAAGAGTAAGTGAGATCCACGCCTTCAGCAGGAACATAGTTTTCACATCTGAAACGGCTACATGTTCCTTGCAGCTCGGTTTTTTTTGCTAAACGAGCTTCCTTCACGTCCTTGGCCTAAGTCGTTCGAGATCCCAAGCCTGTCCAACTTGGTGGGGGACGAACTGGAGAGAGTACTTTGCCCAGTTAGAGCTCTTAGGTACTATCTAAAAAGGTTATAACCTTTACGAGGACAATCAGAAGCCTTATGGTGTGATATCAAGAAGCCTTCTCTTCCAAGGTCTAAGAACTCAGTTTCTTACCTATTCAGGCTCCTGATTAGGGAAGCACATTCTCATCTGAAGGAAGAAGACCTTGCTTTGCTGAAGGTAAGGACACATGAAGTGAGAGCTGTGGCTACTTCAGTGGCCTTCAAACAGAACCGTTCTCTGCAGAGTGTTATGGATGCAACCTATTGGAGAAGCAAGTCAGTGTTCGCATCATTCTATCTCAAAGATGTCCAGTCTCTTTACGAGAACTGCTACACCCTGGG
The DNA here is from genome assembly GCF_036898095.1 of Palaemon carinicauda. Taxonomy (NCBI): domain Eukaryota; kingdom Metazoa; phylum Arthropoda; class Malacostraca; order Decapoda; family Palaemonidae; genus Palaemon; species Palaemon carinicauda. The sequence goes on from NC_090738.1 coordinate 38,998,042, forward strand.
ACCATTCGTAGCAACGAATGCAGTAGTAGGCGGGGGCTCAGCCACTACATTCCCATAATCCCATAACCCTTTTAACCTTTCTCTTGAATACTTTTTATGGGTTGTACGGTCGGCTAAGAAGCCTTCCACATCCTTGTTGATTTGGCGGGTGGTCAATTCTTTCTTGAGAAGCGCCGAGGTTAAAGGTTGTGATGAGGTCCTTTAGTATGGGTTGCAGCCCTTTATACTTCAGCACCTAAGAGTCGTTCAGCATCCTAAGAGGACCGCTACGCTCAGTAAGGAAGACGTACTTAATAAAGGCAGAGTAATGGTTCAAGTCGTCTTCCTTACCAGGTACTTATTTATTTTATGTTATTTTTGAATAACTAATAAAATAAAATACGGGATACTTAGCTTCTTTGTTAACATGTATGCTGGTCTCCACCCACCACCCTGGGTGTGAATCAGCTACATGATTATCGGGTAAGATTAATATTGAAAAATGTTATTTTCATTAGTAAAATAAATTTTTGAATATACTTACCCGATAATCATGATTTAATTGACCCACCCTTCCTCCCCATAGAGAACCAGTGGACCGAGGAAAAAATTGAGGTGGTGTTGACAAGAAGTACTGGAGTACCTGACCACAGATGGCGCTGTTGTGTTCACCCCCACCTGTATAGCGATCGCTGGCGTATCCCGACCGTAGATTTCTGTCGGCAACAGAGTTGACAGCTACATGATTATCGGGTAAGTATATTCAAAAATTTATTTTACTAATGAAAATAACATATTACACTAGGTAAAGATATTTCAAAGATAGACTATATTTTAATTTAGTGAAATTGGATTAAATGTCCTGTAACGTCCTGTTTTCTATGCCAGAGCCAAATTATGTCCTCTGATCTACAAATGCACTGGGCTTTGGAAAACAAAAATGATTGATTTTCATAGCCTAACTCATGCTACTAATTATAGGTAACCAGGCGCTACTTTGCTTGGGGTTGCCCTTTTCAGACCACGCACCTAACCTGATCTAGTGGGCTGAAAGTCATATAGGAAAATAGTACTTGACCCCAATATTTCCCTCAAGGACTCTAGGCTAACTGCTTCGGGCAATCCCCCCACCAGCCTAACCTAGCGTAGAGCACTAAGTTAATGGGTGAAATAATTGTATGCTTTGTAACCTTGCCTTTGTTAGCCTAATTTATGGTGCCAGGTCTTAATGAACTGCCCCTGGTACAGCCTCCCACCCTAACCTTCTCTAGAGTGTCGTAAATTGTAAAAGTAAAATACGGGAGTGCATCCTTTTACAGTATAATCTTGCACACTGTGTTCTGCTTATGATGGAGGCATCCCCTGGTCCTTGCTCTAGTCCTGAATCGAGGACGTCTGCTTTGACCCTTGAAATATTTACATTAGCTTGTCAAGTTTTTAGTTTTTTTGTTTTTTGTTTTTGAGATATTCCTAAAGTCAAATAGTAAAAACTTAATTTTCCAAATGTTTATATAGTTATGACCGTTAAGTATTGAGAAAGTATAATTACGTAATCACTATATACAATACTGTGTACATTCTAATTAAATTTTATCCTATTATTGTAGTTTTAGTCATACAGTCTATGAACTTATTGTCAGATATAAATTATTGAATTAGGCGTTTCAAGAATATTCTATTTTGCCAAGAAAATTAACCGATTGGTTAACAAGTTACGTGTCTAAGTCTAGGAAGCTGATGACACTCGCTTGCATATTCCCATAGATTCCATGTTGAAGGCGATGATCTTTGCTCCAATGTCGAGGTATGTTTCACACTAGGAGTGAAGAATATATCTTCCTATTCTATTACTGTATTTGGACTACTCCCTCAAATTGGGTACATGCATTGGAGAGTTTGTTAGAATTAACCTTATAAAGTTAGCTTGCCTACATAGATATAGATTTATTTGTGCAAGGCCCTTCTCTTTCTTTCAAGGTGGATTGAAGACTGTACAGTATTGAAAAAAATTCTAGTTAGTATTAATTGTGCTGATACCCTACAATTTGTGTAGTCTCTCATCTACGTTACCTTTTGTTAAACGAGGACTGCATTAAAGCCAGTGGAAATGCCATGATGACAGCTTTACTTTACTTTACTTTACTTTGACGATTGTTTTTCCGGTCCTATACAGCAGGAGAACCCTACTCTTTACAGGACCCCCAGTGTCATTTTATCTTTTTTGTTCAGAGTATTCAACATTTCATATAATGTATTGCTCGTTTACTGTTAAAGCGTCGCTGTCAAAAGACTAGCAGAATAAGAAAGTCTTCAGTTTCCTCTTGGAAGCCTTAATGTCTTCAGTCATTCGGAAGTCTCGTGGGAGCTTATTATATGGTCTTAGGGCCGCATATTTAAAGGCTCTAGAGGCTACAGTTGACATATATCTAGGTTCCAATAGTTTGAAATCATCTGTAACTATTCTCATGTCAACACGTTGGTTATTTGGTTATTAATTCAGTGTGACAGCAAACAGAATTTTGACGTGTATTGTTATTATAATGGTGTTAAGATACATCGATTACCCATTTAGTACTGTTTACCGTGAATTTATGCATTATCATTTGGTTGGGTAACTGCTTAGAAATTTCTTAGGCTAGTACTAAACCTTTGGTTAGATACAGTAATTGGTCCAGTATCTGGAATTGGATATCTCATTCATTCGTCTACCATATATTCTTCAAATTGTAAGAACAAATATGTCTGGCAGGTAAATCACTCCCTTTCACAAGTTGTCGGGTATCAATATGGTTTACTGTCTAATATAATTTTTTCTATATGAATAGTATTCATCTTGTGTGACAGACAAAGGCTCACATGTGATAGAGGTTTACAGTATTATACATCATTTTTTTTAGCACCCTTTACAGACAAGGTTACTGAATAGTAAAGATTTGAATACCATAAATGGAAGTCCTTTGAATGCATTCTTGAATTTTATGTGTCATTGCTGTAGCTAAGTGCCCACTGGAATATTAAAAACTAGGATTGAGTCACTCATATTTGTAGAAATATGTTAATTTTATGTGATAGAATTACACTAAGTTTGAGTTTTTAACTTTGAAAGTAGTAGTTGAATAGCTGTTAGTAACTTTGGACAACTTGATAGTCAGGTTTTGAATTTTGAGCTAAATGCTCTAAACTCTCTTGATGCCTTATTGGCTTAAATGATCAAAACTCCCATGTGGATGCTGTTTTGAATTTTGAATTCAAATTGTCTAAACTCCCTTGATGTTGTATGTCATGAAAAAAAAATTTATATTTTATACTGACTTTGATGTACGGTACTAATCTTAATAATGATCATGCTACTAACAGATAAAATACTGCTGCAGTATTTCATCTCCCCTATTTTTTATAGTTAATTACAGGACAGTATAAAGTTCTCAAAAGCAGTTTGAAGGTAATGAAATTTGTGTACAATTGTATGTTTTATTTTATCTGACTGTACAATTCATGTTCTTTCAGGAATATCGGTAGCATAGGCAGATGGATTAGTAAAATTAGTAGCCAGCCGATCAGAGAGAGTTTGACAAGAACAATGGCTAGTGCCGTGGAAGGATCATCCAGCAGTGGGGGCGATAAGAAAAATCTTTTGGCCACAGAGAAATCGCCTTATCTTTTGCAGCATGCTACAAATCCGGTTCACTGGTAAGAGCGTACATTAGGCAGATTCGTAAAAGATTTCATCATTTTTTATATAAGTTCCACATCCTCATCTTCCATTTCTGTTAGTGGGAAAGTCATGGTAGACAAAATGAGGACAAGAAATGGTTTTCAGGTAATGCTGTATCTACAAATATATAAAACTTCCTCCTACAGTAGCAGGTACAGTATTAAGGGCTAGAGAAAGACTAGTTACTATCTTATTGAACTGGGAAGAGACTGCAAAAGTACTGTTAGTTAAGAAGATACCCAAGCTTTACAAAGTTCAAATATTTATTGCTAAAGTGTGCTGGAAGGTTCTTATCACAAATAAGAAAGCAATTGAGTGATGTGGTGTTTAGAGGATGGGAAAGGGATATTAGAATACTGTATGTTTTGTATACAAAAGTAGATGCTGCCAGTAACCTAATGTTACAGTAGTAATTTTTTGCTGTTGGTGTACCTCGCAAGGTATATTTTAGGCATTTAGATTTAGGGTCCTTTGCAGGATACCTTCAATCCATAGCTGTAATGATTTTTTAGTCCTCTACTATACCTCCATTTTTTTTTCTTCTTTTTCTTCTTCTTCTTCTTCAGCCTAGTAACTTTTACATGTACCAACTAGGGCCAGGGGGGTGAGGGATAATGTCCATTACACTTGGTTGTTGAGTGGCATCCCTGGCCTCACCATCGGGCTGCATGGCCCAGATTCATCATGCTTGGATGCAGCAGTCATGTGTCAAAAAGTTTCAGCCAGTTAAAAGGACTTACAAGTTACCTTTGGATAGGTCTCCTACATAAAGAACGAAGGATTATCTTTGTAAAGGAACAAATGACAAGTACAGTACAGTACAGTAGTGGAGACATCCGGGAAAGGACGGAGAAGTTTGTTTATCATATCATTTTAGGTTTTATGATTACAGGGTGTGTGATTATATATGCGTGCCTTAAATCCACTTTGATGGTGGTTTTGTTCAAAGTAAGCTTATACTTAAGTGTAAATTCTCTCCTGTTACGTTAGTGAATTGCACATTTACATTATGCCCGTTACTATATAATGACTTTTTCTCTCTAGGTACCCTTGGGGTAAGGAGGCCTTTAGCGATGCACATAAAGAGAACAAACTTATATTCCTTAGTGTGGGATACTCAACATGCCACTGGTGCCATGTGATGGAGAGGGAAAGTTTTGAGAATCCAGAAATTGCCAAAATCATGAATGCCAATTTTATCAATATCAAAGTTGATCGAGAAGAGAGACCAGATGTTGATAAAGTATACATGACTTTTGTTACGGTAAGTATAATTTAATCAAATGTGTGTATGACTACTTAAGTTTTGCCCAGGATTAATTTTTTTTTTTCAAGTTAAACCAATACTGTAATCTACAATGGTTTATTTGTAGTAGTCTCATTTTCCAGATGCTACTAAAAAAAAAAAAGAGCCCACCTCCCTTTCATAGTTGTGCACCTCTGCACCCATAGTGGCAGATATGGTCATTCTTTGTGTTTTATTGCATTACATGTCTACAACGCGGAGAGTTACTGTATAAAGAAAATTTTATATGAATATTTTATTGATAGTAATTTTATCGCAAATCCATTAATTTTCTTCGTATGTGAATAGCTTTTAGATAGAAAGGACATGATGCCCTAACAAGGATTTTAACTAGGTCCAGTGAAACTGAATGAAGGCAAGAAATAACAAAGTTCTGTTGGAGATGTTGAATTTAGTAGATAGCACAGTCCGCCCTCCTCATTCACGTGGGTTAGTTAACAGAGACGGTCGCGAAAAGCGAGAATCCGCGACTACTTGCCTTTGTAGGGTAGGTTAACTCTTAACCTACTGACTCACTATCTGTGCATGGTCAACTAACACATTAAGTAATTTATTGACTGCCTAATATTGTATTGTTTTTACTTGGTTTCTATCATGGCCTTTGACTGGCCAGACAGTACTATATTGGATCCTCTGGTTACAGTTCACTTTCCCTTTGACTGTACATACACCGAATAGTCTGACCTATTCTTTACAGATTCTCCTTTGTCCTCATACACCTGACAATGAGATTACCAAACAATTCCTATTCACCCAAAGGGTTAACTACTGCACTGTCATTGTTCAGTGGGTACTTTCCTCACGGTAAGGGTAGAAGAGACTCTTTAGCTATGGCAAGCAGCTCTTCTAGCAGAAGGACACTCCAAAATCAAACCTCTGTTCTGTAGTCTTGGGTAGTGCCATAACCTTTGTACCATGGTCTGTTGTTAAAAAACTTTTAGTTTATACTGTATAGGAAATATTTATTTGTTCCAACACAAAATACTTACCGAGAACTACTTTTCTTGGAGTCACTTGTGAATCCCTCAATCTCGACCAAGGTTTTTCCCGCCGTTACCCCCCTTACTCCGCTCTACATAGGCTTACCCCCGCTGCTAGAGAATGCGCCCTGAGGGCAGGATTAGGGCAGGTCACTGCTTCTCTGGGTCAGCGTCCTCATTAAGTTCCTTGGTCGTGAGTAGTACACAGCTCACTCTCGTCTCTCTCGATCCTTTGGCGCGTTTGTGTTCCACGTGTTTCCAGCGTGGGGACTTGTGTTTTTGCGTAGTGCGTTATTCGCAAGTGTTACAGTGCGTTCTCCCTGTGTATATCCCCAGTGTACGTATAGCTCACTAGTGTTGTGCCATTCGTGTGCGAACGATGGAGCATGTGCGCCGTTGCCCTGGGCCTAGAGCCGGAAAGTCGTGTGGGGCTTTCCTCTCAAAGCCAGAGGTAGACCCTCACTCCCTTTGTTCCACGTGTAGGGGGAAAGTTTGCTCCTCCGCGGACACGTGTCCGGAGTGCGTAAGTTGGGATGATATCCAGTGGGTACGCTACGGTACCAAAAAGAAGAAATCTTCTAAGCGTTCCCCCAGGAAGATTAGTGTCGTTTCTTCGTTACCGTCGGCCAGTGATCGGTCCGACGAAGCCTCGGCTTCTCCGTCTCCTTCGCAGAGGAGAGGGCAAGAAGCCTCCAGTGTTGTAGAAAGTCAAGGCGTTCTTCCCAGGGAACCCAGTGCGAGGGAAGAACCAAGGGCGGGCCCCTCTAGGGCTAACGAAGGGTCCGGTAGTGCTTCGGGTGAGTCAGGCCTTGTGGTGGGGGGCCACGCGTCCTCTGAAGACCCCGTATGGGGCAGTGTTGTTGTTTCAGTCTCTCCTCCGCCCTCGTGGGCCGGTGCGTCGGGCTCTCCCCTGCCAGGGGACAGCCAAACTAGGGTTCGCCGCCCGAGTAGCGATGCCTTCGGGTGGAAGTTGCCGAAGACGCCAGGGAGGTCACCGCTAAGAATGGACGTGACCCTGGACCCCTGGCCCCCTGGCATGGATAGATTAGACTCTGTGCCGACGATCTCCACGGCGGTTCCCGAGGACTTCCTCCAGCATTCGATCTCGGACGCCCGGCGGCGAGGAAATTCCCCCGCGGATCACGCTAGCAGCCGTTACGCGAGGAACGTGGCGCCGTCGGACTCGTCAGAGGTAGACTCATCCTCCGAGGAAGAAGTCAGGGGGAAACGACGCAGGAGAAGGGAGCTGTCCGAGAGCGAACATTCCCGCTCTAGGTCAAGGTCGCGGCCTAGCAAGAAGCGCTCCCGCTCCCATTCCCGTAAGTGTAGGAGAAATGTCTCGCCCGGGGGCGCCTGGGTCTACGTACTTTCAGGAGAGTCCAAGAGGCTCCATTCACCAGACCCTCGTTCCAGTGAACGTGCGTCTAGGCTGCCGCTCTCTACGCACAGCCTAGAACCGCGCGACCTGGCACGCAGGAAAGACCTCTCACAGAAGCATAAGTCCTCGAGGCCTCCGGTTCACCCCGCCCAGCGGGGGGAAACGCGCTTCTTTGCAGGCAGCCTGACCGAACCAGCCCAGCTGGTGCGGTCATCGAGTAAGAAGGAACGGTTCCCGTTGTCGGGTCAGCCCACCGGGACCGTGACTTCCGCTTCCAGAGCCTTCGGGCAACCGAGGGCCGTCCCTGAGCCGGTGGTACCCACCTTGCAGCGAGATCCACCCTCTTACGGAGCTCCCTACGGTTACAGGTCGGCCCCCCTGGACCCAAGGGCGGGACGACCGGTCTGCCGAAGCTCCCCCGTCGGAGGACTCCGCATACAGAAGAGTGGTGGGCCTCATCAGGAGGCACCATGGGATTACAGAACCCTCGGCGCCTAAGGGGGATTCCTGGAGATCAAGCCTCCTGAGAATTACCCATCACGCCACCCTTCCGAAGTCCTCCCTGGCCCTTCCTCTTGCCCCAGACCTAGTACTAGGGCAAGAGTACATAGACAACTTGGTGGCCAGCAATGTGGAAGCTCCCAAGTCCCAGAGTGCCTCGAAACTGCTCCAGGGCCTCAAAGCACAAGGGAAAGTATACATTCCAGAAGGGCGGCGCCCAGGCCCCTGTAGAGTGGACCCGGCCTTGGACATCCTAGGACAAGGCGGCTCAGACGAAAGGGCCTCGTCAGCCCCGGTTTCCTTCTCTCCTACGGAAGCCGCCATGATGGAGGAAATGTCGCGGGACCTGGTTAACGTCTCCTCATGGCTGGACTGGTGGGCCTCCACTTTAGTAAACGTGCAAGCCTCCATCGACCCCGAAGATCCTGAGCAGCAGAACCTCCTGACGGACCTTCTCACCTCCGGGGGGCAAACTCTGAAATTTCTATCGTACCAGGCGCTCGCCCTGACGGCCAACTGGGTACTAAGGAAACGAGACACGGTACTAGCTAAGGTGTCGAGGAGGATCCCGGACAGAGAGGCCCGAGCTGTTCGTAGCCTACCCTTGTGGGGTGAGTCTCTGTTCCCATTAAAAGAGCTGGAAAACCTAATGGAGAAAGTGTCCAAGAAGAAAGAGGCCAACGTCCCCAGACAGGCGTCATCTAAAAGGCCGCCATACAGGAGGGCCGCCTCAGATAGCGCCGTGACTCCTCAGGCCGCCCCCAACACTTCGAGGAGGGACGCCCCTTCCTCCTCCTGGACAACAACTCCTCAGCCCTCCCGCAGAGGAGCACCAGCTTCTTCCAGCTCCTTCAGGTCGGGTTACTCCGCCTCTAAGAGAGGCAGATCAGGCCGCCCCTCTAGGAGAAGGTAGAGGGAGAGGCCCCCTACTCCCGCCCAAGCCTCGGGTTGGGGGATGCCTCAGACCGCATTGGCAAGCATGGAAGGCACAAGGAGCGGATCCTTGGACGGTGTCCGTCCTGAAGGAAGGCTACAGGCTCCCCTTCATAGCGGACCCACCCCCTCTTATTCCAGCCAGCCAGACAGAATGGTTGGCCCCCAGGGACCCGATGAAAAGGGCCACCCTTCAAGAGGAGATTTCCTCCATGTTGGAGAAGGGGGCCATGGAAGAGGTCCTTCTCCCAGGCCCAGGCTTCTACAGCCGCCTGTTCCTGGTAGAGAAAGCAACGGGGGGGGTGGAGACCCGTGATAGACCTGTCGGCCCTCAACAAGTTCGTCAAGAAGACGGACTTCAAGATGGACACCCCAAAATCCGTCCTGATGTCCTTGAGGGAGAAAGATTACATGATGACGGTCGACCTCAAGGACGCATACTTCCAGATCCCTGTCCACCCGTCGAGTCGGAAGTTCCTCCGGGTAAAATGGGGTTCCCAGATCCTGCAGTTCAAGACCCTTTGCTTCGGTCTGTCGACGGCCCCTCAAGTGTTCACGAGGGTCTTCGCGACAGTCTCAGTGTGGGCTCACGAACGGGGTATCCGTCTCATCAGATACCTAGACGACTGGTTGCTCCTTTCCAACTCAAAGGCGCTCTTGGAGGAGCAAGGGAGAAACCTCCTCCAGTTCTGCAGGAATCTGGGAATCGTAATCAATCTGGAAAAGTCGAACTTAACACCATCCAACAGAATGGGATACTTGGGGATGACGTTGGATACCGTGCAGGGGAAGGTTTTCCTCTCGGAAGACAGGATACGGAACCTCAAGCACATCATTCAGCCGTTCCTGTCAGAACATTCCAGGAGGGCGAGAGACTGGCAGAGACTGATAGGTCACCTGGTCTCATTGGAGAAACTGGTTCCCCAAGGGAGGATGAGGCTCAGACCCATTCAATGGAACCTCAAGAGCCTCTGGTCCCAGACAGACTCACAGAAGGCGTTAATTCCAATCCTTCCAGACACGAGAACCTCCCTAGAATGGTGGCACTGCCAGTCGAACTCCCTCAAGGGGATGCCCCTCGGGTCCAGTCCTCCCGAGTACCTCCTGTTCACAGACGCCTCCAACCAAGGGTGGGGGGCCCACCTTCTGGAAGAGACAGCAAGCGGTACCTGGTCGGAGAGCGAAAAGCGTCTACACATCAATGTCCTAGAACTAAGAGCAGTCCAGAAGGCATGTCTTCACTTTGCAAGTCGGCTAAAGGGAAACACCGTGGCGTTAATGTGCGACAACGCCACGGTAGTGGCCTACATAAAGAAGCAAGGGGGCATGAGATCGAAAGAACTGTGCGACCTCGCCATAAGCATCCTACATTGGGCGGACGAGCAGCAAGTGGTGCTGCTAGCAAGGTTCATCCCCGGGAAGAAAAACGTGCTAGCCGACGGCCTCAGCAGAATGGGTCAAATAGTGGGGACAGAGTGGTCTCTACACCCAGAAGTAGCCAGACTCATCATTCAACGCTGGGGCTCCCCGGTGATGGACCTCTTTGCAACAAAGCTCAACACCCAACTACCGGTCTATTGCTCCCCGGTCCCAGACCAAAAGGCAGCCCTAGAAGACGCCTTCCAGCACAAGTGGGACAACCTGGACGTGTACGCTTTTCCCCCCTTCACGTTGATAAGGCAGGTACTCAACAGAGTAAGGGCCCCCCGAAACCTAAGGATGACTTTGGTAGCGCCCTGGTGGCCGGAGAGAGAGTGGTTCGCGGACCTAAAAGACCTAGCGAGCCAACCACCTTGGCCTCTGCCCGCCAGGTCAGACCTCCTGCACCAACCGCACTTCTTCAGGCTCCACGACAACCCTCTCTCTCTTCGCCTTCACGCCTGGAGACTATCGAGCGGCTCTTGAAGAAGGAGGGGTGCTCCTCCGCCACAGCTAAGAAAATGTCCTTATACCTGAGGAGATCCTCTACCGCGGTATACCAGGCGAAGTGGGCCTCCTTCACGAAGTGGTGCTCGGAGAAACACATTAGACCTCTTAAAGCTTCGGTCCCGGACATAGCTGAGTTTCTGGTGTATCTTAGAGATAAAGTAGGAATGTCAATCCCAGCCATTAAAGGAGTTCGAGCCGCCTTAGGCCAAGTCTTCCTCCTGAAAGGCATCGACCTGGGGACCTCGAGACACATAGCGATGCTGATTAGGAGTTTTGAGCAATCCTGCCCCCCTCAAGCTAGGAGAGTGCCCAGGTGGGACCTAGCCAAGATCTTGAAGATGCTAAGTCTTCCTCCCTTTGAACCCCTGAAAGATATCGGGGACAAAGACCTCACCCTCAAGACCGTCTTCTTGCTAGCCTTAGCTTCGGCTAAGAGAGTGGGCGAGATCCATGGTCTGTCTTACGACGTTTCGCACTCCAAAGGGTGGAAAGAAGTGTCCTTCAGGTTCGTGCCCTCCTTTGTGGCGAAGACTCAGAACCCAGCAGTCTGGGAACCGAGGTTTGAAGGTTTCTCAATTCCGGCCATTCCCAAGACGGGCATTACGGAAGACTTGAAGTTATGCCCAGTACGGACGCTCAGAAAATACCTGGAAAGGACAGCTCATCTCCGACCAGGTACCGTGAACCTCTTCGTTTCCACAGGTGTTAATAGGAAACAAGTTTCCAAGAACACCATTTCCTTCTGGCTGAGACAAGTCATCGCTAGAACCTATGAAGAGGATAGAATGGCAGTGCCAGGCACTCCCCACCCCCATGACATCAGGGGTCTGAGCACCTCCTTGGCCTTTGAGAGAAACATGGCGGTGGGGCAGATCCTGCAGGCAGGCACTTGGTCGCACCAGTCGACCTTTACTGCCCACTACCTCAAGGATTATTCAAGAAAATCCTTGGACGGATTCTCCATTGGGACAGTCATTGCCGCCCTCCAAGCTGTGTAGCGGTAGGCCAGAAGCTGTCCCCAACGGTGAACAAATTCTTCGCGACTACATCAGGAGAAAATCGCCAGAAGAAATTTTAAGAGGTGAGTCTTAGATAATAGCGTAAGGTTCCGCAGTTACCCTCACTCCGCACTCTGATAGGCCCCGCATTCCATAGCCCTCTAGGCACTATGTGCCGAGTCAAGTGTCAGAATAGCACTCCCGCCTCCTAAAGTATAAGTCTCCAAGAAAAGTAGTTCTCGGTAAGTATTTTGTGTTGGAACAAATCAAAAATTTTAAATAATTTTTATTTTTCCTAACATACTTACCGAGAACTACTTTCGGGTAATGGCCCTCCCTTCCGTCCCTGAGTGCCATCCTTCCATTGCCAAGTTGGGCTAAGCGACGAACTTAATGAGGACGCTGACCCAGAGAAGCAGTGACCTGCCCTAATCCTGCCCTCAGGGCGCATTCTCTGGCGGCGGGGGTAAGCCTATGTAGAGCGGAGTAAGGGGGGTAACGGCGGGAAAAGCCTTGGTCGAGATTGAGGGATTCACAAGTGACTCCAAGAAAAGTAGTTCTCGGTAAGTATGTTAGGAAAAATAAAAATTATTTAAAATTTTTGATTTTAATGTTATTGTTCTTAAAATATTTTCTTTTTCATTGTTTCTTTTCCTCACTGGGCTATTTTCCCTGTTGGGGCCCCTGGGCGTATAGCATCCTACTTTTCCAACTAGGGTTGTAGCTTAGTGGGTAATGATGATGATGATAATAATAATGATAATGATAATAGTAATAATAATGAATGAATGAATGAACACATTTCAGTAAGTGTACATTGTGTACACACGTGTACTTCGTACATGGTAAGACTACGGTACACATAACATGAGTTATCGCCACACTTATATTATACGTACTGTACATGTAATACATACAGTAACATCAAAACACTTGTTCCTATCTAACAACATATACATCTATTACTGTAATATATGCACAATACTATCACTACAGTACATCTTAATTAGCTAAGGTAATGCTCGTAAATGATTGCCATTTTCGGCAGTTCAACTCACACCATTCAAACACTCTACTCACGTAGCTTATATCAATATTACTACTGTAAAGTACGGTATTTTGTATACAATGCTGTACAGTAGTTAATATAAAAACATTAATATACTCTGAATATACTTACACATAAAAATTAAAAGTAAAAGTATCAGTACACCACCCGTAACCATTTAAGTACGAAGTTCTATATGCATTAAGTCTGAAGCATGATGCAACTCTTGAGCCGTTGACAGCCTGGCGAGTAGCGTAATGTAATGTACGTATCCTGTTTTAATCTGAAATAACTATTAACAGAGGATATACACAGGCATTTTTACAGCACAACATGATTTTGCACAAAAAGGACTGAAGCGGGAGACGCACGCATGAGGAGAGATGACACGAGACTAAGGCTGAGTCAGCGAGATGTGGGATGTTGTGCTCTGGGGAAAGGGAAACAGCATGAAGCATGCCGGATACAAAGGAGCGTTTTGAAATATTCCGGCCGCTCGAGTATTTATCTTGAAACCGTGAATAAAGGATTTTTTTAATTAATAGGTTATACTGTTCTCTGTATCGTGAATGGCCGAATCCACGAAGTTAGAACCCGCAAATATTGATGGCAGTCTGTATAGCTCTCAGACAAGGTGCTGGTAGTCAAGCCATCTGTGTACATTGATATGGATCACTGGGCAAATCCTGAACTTACATATCTTTACCACATGTTAGACTCATTAGATGAGGATTAAAGAGTTAGGGACCTCTTGCCTTGTGTGTCGCTGCTGCTTTTTGAAGGTGAGATGCTCTGCATGACCCTCCTCAAGTGCAGCGACACCATTGTTAACAATGATTATCAAGGCCATATTGCTGCTAGCAATAATTTCCAGGTTAAGGGATGGAATTTTGCTTTTTTGTAAGGCTAACTTGGCTTTGTCTTTGTATGTCTTCTTGGGTCTGCCAGGTCTTTGGTGTTTTTTATAGTTTTTTTTTGACTGCCATTCTTCAGTCATACACTCACATGATCAAGCTAGGATAACTTGTGTTTGTTGACTTTGGCCAAAAAGACAAAGGGGGACTCTTACTAAACCTTTAAAAAGGCTGAAAAGACAAAGGGACTCCAATTAAACCTTTAAGAATTCCAAAAAGACAAAGTGGGACTCTTACTAAATCTTTAAAAAGGCCAAAAAGACAAAGTGGGACTCTTACTAAACTTTAAAAAGTCCAAAAAGACAATGGGGGACTTTTACTAAACCTTTTAAAAGGCCAAAAAGTCAGAGGGGACTCCTACTAAACCTTTAAAAAAGCTGATAAGACAAAGGGGGGACACTTACTAAACCTTTAAAAAGGCCAGAAGACAAAGGGGGACTCTTACTAAACCTTTAGAATGGCCAAGATGGGCGAAGAAAGTAACCATCCTTAAGTGAAGAAATTATGGACATAATCAGTTATTAAAACTACACTAAAATCTATTAAGAAGATTGATAGCTTATAAGAATGAAAACATGATGATTATTATAGAAATGACCATACAAAATCAAAATCTTTTCTGGAGCAAGATTGTAGATGTGTGTGGATTACCAGATATACAAAGAATGACCAAATTCGGCACTGTGGACTGTGTGAAAAGTGGATGCACAATCATGCACATGGAAAGGGGAAATTCATTAAAATTGTCTTGAGGAATTTGCCAACTCACAAAAAGGGGCTATCATAAAGTAAGTAGGTTTAGAATGAAACAAATATGTTTTTATTTTTATTTTTAAATATTGAAAGTTAGTGTTTTGAATATTAAGTGTCATTTTCTGTTTGTTAATGTCATTTAAGATATTTTTCTTTATTCACATTTTTACCCTTTTGTAAATATTGTATTTTGAAATTGCATTAATTTTTTTGGTTGTCTTTTTCAACTGCTATCTAGTATAGGACATATTTTCTTATGTTAAATCATTCTAAAAAAATTTTCTTACAAAAAATACAAGCCTGGAGTAATTTTCTAAGGTGAAGAAGTCTGCGCAAGCCGGCATATGGTTATAAAGACTTTTAACAAGGTGTCAACAACTGTTACAGTTGTTACCAGTGGTAGTGGAGAGAAGCACTGCCCCTTGCTCACTCATGTTCTTCGATTTAATCTCAGCCTTGGTCGAAGACAAGACATCTTTCATGTTCTCACTGGCTGTCTAAAATTTAAAGTTTATATTTTTGCTTTCTAGGTTTAATCAGGTTTTGTTTACTTTCATGTCCGTGGATTACACGGACCCTCACAGTCTTTACCCTTCGTGCAGAGGACACTCCTACACGGAGGCTTCCCCTTGCCCAAAATGTAGGGAGTGGTCATCCTCCTAGTGGGAATGGTATGGCAGATGCAGGATGAAAGTGTCTAAAAGGGATTCTTTGTCATCAAGGTCTTCATCAAGGTCGAAGAAATACAGACTTCTTTCTTTCACCTCTGGTACCCTCCTCTCAGACTCTGTTTGATTGGTCTCCTCCAGGAAATGGTTGAGTAAGAGTGATGGCTGTTTGACCGAGTCAATCTTCGAGTCAGACTGCTTCTTCCTCCTCCCGTAGCATGGGGTAGGAAGCTGCTTCCTGGGGCTAAACTGTAGCGCAAAACTCTTTGCGTCTGCGCTGGCCGTCCTTGGGACTCTCTGGTCCCCTCTCTAAGGACTAGCTGGTGGAGTTGTTGGCCAGGGGTACAGGATAGGATATCCACTCCTACTGAGGTTGGCTTTGACACTTTCCCTTCTAGAGCTGAACAAGAGGGAGGGCCTCGTGTCCCCCCTGACCTTTGTCCTTCATAGATTCTTGCCCATCCGCAGGGTAGTTTTCGCTAGAGTTGCTTCCTAGTGCGCTCATCCTCCAGTGTCATTGCATATGCTAAGCTCGCTCAGAACAAGGAAGACTTTAGTCGCCGTCCCTTTGGGATTTTACAGCAGACACCCTCGCAAGTGAGAGAGGTTGTTTTCATCTGAGAGTTCACCTCCTCAGGATGCTCAGAAGCACCAGTGTCCAACTTGTACGCCAGCGTGCTTTAGCTCTTCAGACCTTATCTCTCAGGAGCTTGCAGATGATTCTTGCAACCTAGTGAGCACCTAACCTCGCTGCTGGTGTCTTGCGTAGCACGCCAGGTAGGTTTGCAAGAGCAGCACAACACCTGCACGCTCTGTCTCGCTCCTGCATAGGTGAGAGCGAGTTAGTCTTGCGCATTGGTCACTCGTGCGTCAATGATGAGCAGCTATTCATTGCGCAATAGCGTACAGGTAGTTGAACAACCTCTAATGGCTTATGATTGCTTGTGATCACCTGTTCCTGCACGGGCTGTGCTTGCAAACCAGTTTTGTGTACCTCTGGTGCCTCCCTTAGCAGGCTTGCACTCCAGCTCAGGAGTAGGTCGTCCACGAACCAGCTGCACCCAGGGTTATCTCTTTAGGCTCTCTTCTAGAAGATCCATAAAATAGTAGCCTCCATAGACCCTGCTTCTGGAAGGGTAGCTGTACAGCACAGTAATTCTCATGCTCTCTCTGACCCGAGGTTGCATTAGATTGTTGCCATCACCAGCTTGATGTGGAACCCAGGGTAGGCTCCTACTTCGGTGGTGTCAGATCCGGTGACGCAATCTCGCGACATCAGGGCCGTAAGTAAGTCCCTGGCGATCAAGAAGAACCTCTTGTGATGCAGGTATTTCAAGCAAGGGGTGGGGGGGAGACAAACAATATTCACCACCTACTACCAGCAAGACGTGACAGAGGTCCTTAGATACATTTTTGGTAGGACCTGTTATAGCTGCACAGTATGTGGTTTAGCTACCGTAGCTCCCCACAGGTCTACGTAATTACCAGTCGTTCAAGGGCGGAGGTTAGTGTTATTCTAGGATGAATAAAAAGGGATTGACTGGCATTTTCTTTTCTTCATCTTCCCCCTCTCTTAGGGTATATCATCAGGAGATCATGTTGGCTAGAATTTTTACAATTGCAGGTAAAGTCCCATTTTAGCTTTTAGCTAGAACACATTTGGTACACATGTTGCGCCCCAATCTCCTCATGGGGGGAGGTGTATGTTGGTTCTCAGTTTGTATAACCTGTTGTTAATACATAGCTTTGACAATCCCAGTTACATTCTTACACCCATTTTCCCTTTCACACGGGCCGTCAACCCACTGGTATTGACAGGCCACTAGTTTGTGTCAGGATAATCATCCCTTGGATTATCTTGCTCAAATACTGCAATCCTGGGCTGAAAGTTTTCAGCCAGTTGAAGGGACTGCCCCCTCACTGAAGTAAAGTACTCAGTGATGGTATTTTGTGTAGGAGCATATGGCAAATTTGGAAGTTATTTGTATTTTTCCCAACAATACAAACCTGGAGTTCTTTAGACATACTTTACCCATCATCACCTAACCCCCAGGAGGAAGTTCCATCTGCGATCAAAGTGAAGAAGGTATGAATGAGGTGGGGGGAGGGGGTTGTTTCTCTTTGCTACCATTGGTAACAAACATAAGTTGTCGTTGAGGTTGTTGATACCTCGTTAAAAGTTTTTATAGCTGTATGCCAACTATGTGCTGATTTCTTCTCCTATCTAAAGGACGTAAGGTTTGTATTGATAGGAAAAATATAGTTTTCAATATTAATCTTACCCGATGATCATGTAGCTGTCAACTCTGTTGCCCGACAGAAATCTACGGTCGGGATACGCCAGCGATCGCTATACAGGTGGGGGTGTACACAACAGCGCCATCTGTGAGCAGGTACTCAAGTACTTCTTGTCAACAAGAACTCAATTTTTCCTCTGTCGTGCCACCGGCTAGACCTACTGGGATACGCTGTTGATTCTGGAGTTATTGCTCACGATTTGGTGATGTATTTGCTCTAGAGTTTAGCCTTCGCTATTCAGGAAGCTTTATCTTTAGCTTAGCAAGCTTTTGGAATTAATTTGAATTAATTATGGTGACGAAGAGAGTATGGACTCTCTTTCACTTTTAAATGGCCGACCCTTCCCTTAGACGGAAGTGTTGGTGTCGAAGAGAGTATTGACTCTCTTTCACTTTTTATTTTATATCTCTCCGCCATTTATAGGCCTCTTCGATTAACTTTCCTTAAAAAAAAAAAAAAAAAAAAAAAAAAAAAAAATATGCGACCTTTCCTAATAGTAGGCGGTCCTTACTTGGAACCAAAGTTAATTAACATTGAGCTCGTCATATCGTTTTTCCTGTTAAGAATTTATGCTATTTTAATTTTATGTTTTTGAAAGAATTTCTTTGATAAGTCTCGTACTGTTTTCAAAGTTGAACTAACGTTTTGTTTAGTCTCCGCAGTTGTTGACGTTCAGAACGTTCAACTTGCGCTCTATCGTTACGATAGAGAGAGAGTATTCACGGTTTCACGTTGCAGTAAGAGTAAACCGATTCTAGCGTTTCGTTCATTCTTTCTTAGCTTAAATGGTTTTAATTCTAATAAAGGAGCTTTTTATTTGGGAAACCTTTCAGTTTTTTTCCTTTAACAAATAATATGTTTTAACGATATATATAATTGGGTTCATCTCTCAGGTTCTAAGTCAAGAGAGAGAGAGATAGAGACGGAGGGAGAGAGAGGAGGATAAACGTTTCGTTCAAGCGGGTAACGTTGTTCTCGTTTTTTTTTTTTTTTTTTTTTTTTTTTTTTTTTTTTTTTTGCTCTTCTCCCTAGTCGATAGAGGGGAAGAAGGTAAAACGTTTCTAGTGTTTTATTCTTGTTCCCAGGCTTTATGCGGTGAGAGATTTTAAACGTAGTTTATTTGATCTAGTGTTTAGTCTCTTTTCCAGCCACTGAATTCTTTATCTTTCATTATGTTTTTCTGTTACATTGTAATACTGTTTTCGCAATTACTACCTTTTAATGAAGGATAGGATTGCGTGTTTCAGGTACAAACCACTTAAAGTTTCGAGTTCAGTGAAATAAGTGCAAACAGAAAATCAAAAGTGATAAAGTGATATGCGCAGTGTTACAGTGTTGCGTTCGAGGGTTCGTCTGTTCGGGCCAGTGGTTCACCTAGTCCGATACCTCTTACAAGCTCCCAAGCCCAGGGGAGAAGTAATGTCGAAGGACTTATGGGTTCCTCAGGCCTTGATCGACGAACAGACGTTTCCCTCTGTGGTTTCGGGTGTATCTACACACGTTGCCGACGTGATCACCCCACCCACACAAAGACGAGAGAGCCCATTTATTCCTCGTCTGCGGAAGAGGTTTCTCGCAGAAACCATGGACCAAATCTTGCAGGTTTTAGTGCAAGTCGGTCCCTTCCGCGCAAGTCCAACGGCCTAGGTGTAGCCACTGGGTCAGTTCGGACTCGCTGCAGTACGACAACTGCACACCTCCTAAGAGAGGCTAGGTGGTACCGCAACAGGCAGTAACTCCGTCTGTTGCCGCACCAGCTGTTTTAGACCCTCAGTCACAGCGGACAGTAGCTCCGTTTGTTGTTGTCTTTCATAGACCCTAGTGGTGCATGCTGCAGACTTTACAGTCTCAGCTTGCTCCTTCATACAGGAGTATCATGCTGGAAGGTTGACAATGCAGCCTGTTTACCTACAACCCGCCGAGGTTGTGCGCTCAGCAGATACTGCGGCTGCCTGCTCCCACACCACACCTGTGAGAGCTCCTCCACCGATGCGCAGTCCTCACTGCCAGACGCATGTTCTTGCTGCACCATCTGCTAACATGCGTGAGCTGCCGCATCAGGAGTTGCCGGGTTCCAGCACTATGCGGCATTCTCCTCAGCCCATGCAGCATGCTCTGCAGACCTTACAGCATGCTCCGCATACCATGCAGCATGAGCCGCATTCCATGCAGCATGAGCCTCATACCATGCAGCATGAGCCTCATCCCATGCAGCATGAGCCTCATCCCATGCAGCATGAGCCTCATTCCATGCAGCATGAGCCTCATCCCATGCAGCATGAGCCGCATGCCATGCAGCATGAGCCGCATACCATGCAGCATGAGCCGCATCCCATGCAGCATGAGCCGCATACCATGCAGCATGAGCCGCATGCCTTACCTCATGCTCTGCATACCATACCGCATGCTCTGCATACCTTACAGCATGCTCTGCATACCTTACAGCATGCTCTGCATTCCTTACAGCATGCTCTGCATACCTTACAGCATGGTCTGCATACCTTACAGCATGCTCTGCATACCTTACAGCATGCTCTGCATACCATACCGCATGCTCCTCAACCCACCGCAGCCCCTCCCACCAGCACTCTGCTTTTGTTGTTGCCAGCTCCCACACTCCGACTGCGGAGAAGGTTGACGATGCACCCGTGGGCCTACACCTCCCACGGTTGTGCGCCCGGCATGGCTTCATGCTCTCACACTCTTGTTGTGAGAGCTCCTCCACCCATGCACAGTCAACCCTGCCAGATGTTTGATGACTCCCACACACAGAGCACTCCGTTGCCGTGCGGGAGCTACCACAAGCTGCCGTGTTTTGACACGGTGTGTCAGCCTCCGCAACACACTGTGGTTACCGCCACTCGCCAGCAGCAAACTAGTCAGGCAGGAGTTGAGGCTTCCCCACACATCTTTGGTTGTTGCCAACTCACAAACTGTCATGCAGTTACATGACGTTGCCTTCTGGTCTGCTACTTATACACCAGTGCTGTATGTCCTCACGCTCCTGTTGTGGTTGACAGTTCAGTTTTTGACAGTTCACAGACTGTCAAGCAGTTTCATAACGTTGCCTTCTGGTCTGCTGCTTTTGCACCAGTGAAACCCTCACTGAGAGAACTTAGCTTTTCTCGGATATGGTTCCTGTAGATGAGAAAGTGCTGTTCTCCCTCCTTCTGATATTCCCTTGAGGACTCTGTCATTTGGAGAGGAGCCTTAAGCTGCTTAGCCTCCTATGGACTTTTATTTAAGCATAACATGCTTCCAGGGAGGGTAAATGGTTCCGCTTCAGTCGCTAACCCCGTCTGTTGCCACACCTGCTCCCATAGACCTTGAGCTTTGTTGCAAGACATGCAGTCCAAGCTTAGTCCTTGATAGAGGATTTCTTTTTACGGAGTCAGTGTGTCACTGGGAAGACGTTCAACAACCAGCAGAGGTGACTTGTTGTGACGCGGTGCGGCAACCTCAGCAACCCAATAAAGAGTTGTCTGTACACAGACAGTCTAGACAGTTTCGGGTTGTCGCTGTACTTCCTCGCTTCCCCATGGTTGACAGTTCACAGACTGTGCAGCAGTACCATGATCTTGTGTCCGGCTCCATCAGACGACTAGCTTTTAAGAGCTCCCACAAGTCGTCGCTGTCTGGAGAATCTCAGATGGACTATGGATCTGACCAAGGAACTGGGCCTCCTGGTCAATTTAGAGAAGTCCCAGCTCGTCCCATCCCAGACCTTTGTCTACCTGGGTATGGAGATTCAGAGTCGAGTTTTTCGGGCTTTTCCGTCGGCCCCAAGGATCAACCAAGCCCTAGAATGCATCCAGAGCATGCTGAGAAGGAATCGATGCTCAGTCAGGCAGTGGATGAGTCTAACAGGGACACTTTCATCGCTGGCCCTGTTCATCGAGTTAGGGAGACTCCACCTCCGCCCCCTTCAGTATCATCTAGCTGCTCACTGGATAAAGGACATGACGCTAGAGACGGTCTCAGTTCCTGTTTCCGAAGAGATGAGGTCTACTCTAACGTGGTGGAAGAACAGCTTTCTTCTCAAGGAAGGTCTACCTTTGGCTGTTCAGAACCCCGACCGCCGTCTCTTCTCGGACGCATCAGACACGGGCTGGGGTGCGACATTGGACGGACAGGAATGCTCGGGAACATGGAATCAGGAGCAAAGGACACTTCACATCAATTGCAAGGAGTTGTTGGCGGTTCATCTGGCCTTGATAAACTTCAAGTCCCTCCAGCTAAACAAGGTGGTGGAGGTGGACTCCGACAACACCACAGCCTTGGCTTACATCTCCAAGCAGGGAGGGACTCATTCGAGGAAGTTGTTCTAGATCGCAAGGGACCTCCTCATCTGGTCAAAAGATCGAAAGCTCACGCTGGGAACGAGGTTCATTCAGGGCGATATGAATGTCATGGCAGATCGCCTAAGCCGGAAGGGTCAGGTCATCCCCACAGAGTGGACCCTTCACAAGAATGTTTGCAGCAGACTTTGGGCCCTGTGGGGTCAGCCAACCATAGATCTGTTCGCTACCTCGATGACCTAGAGGCTCCCGTTGTATTGTTCTCCGATTCCAGACCCAGCAGCAGTTCACGTGGATGCTTTTCTGCTGGATTGGTCCCATCTCGACCTGTATGCATTCCCGCCGTTCAAGATTGTCAACAGGGTACTTCAGAAGTTCGCCTCTCACAAAGGGACACGGCTGACGTTGGTTGCTCCCCTCTGGCCCGCGAGAGAATGGTTCACAGAGGTACTGCAATGGCTGGTCGACATTCCCAGGACTCTTCCTCTAAGAGTGGACCTTCTACGTCAACCTCACGTAAAGAAGGTACACCCAAACCTCCACGCTCTTCGTCTGACTGCCTTCAGACTATCGAAAGACTCTCAAGAGCTAGAGGCTTTTCGAAGGAGGCAGCCAGAGCGATTGCCAGAGCAAGGAGGACATCCACTCTCAGAGTCTATCAGTCTAAAGGGGAAGTCTTCCGAAGCTGGTGCAAGGCCAATGCAGTTTCCTCAACCAGTACCACTGTAACCCAGATTGCTGACTTCCTGTTACATCTAAGGAACGTAAGATCCCTTTCAGCTCCTACGATCAAGGGTTACAGAAGTATGTTGGCAGCGGTTTTCCGCCACAGAGGCTTGGATCTTTCCACCAACAAAGATCTACAGGACCTCCTTAGGTCTTTTGAGACCTCAAAGGAACGTCGGTTGTCCACTCCAGGCTGGAATCTAGACGTGGTCCTAAGGTTCCTTATGTCATCAAGATTTGAACCTCTCCAATCAGCCTCTTTTAAGGACCTCACATTAAAAACTCTTTTCCTCGTGTGCTTGGCAACAGCTAAAAGAGTAAGTGAGATCCACGCCTTCAGCAGGAACATAGTTTTCACATCTGAAACGGCTACATGTTCCTTGCAGCTCGGTTTTTGCTAAAAACGAGCTTCCTTCACGTCCTTGGCCTAAGTCGTTCGAGATCCCAAGCCTGTCCAACTTGGTGGGGAACGAACTGGAGAGAGTACTTTGCCCAGTTAGAGCTCTTAGGTACTATCTAAAAAGGTCAAAACCTTTACGAGGACAATCAGAAGCCTTATGGTGTGCTATCAAGAAGCCTTCTCTTCCAATGTCTAAGAACTCAGTTTCTTACTACATCAGGCTTCTGATTAGGGAAGCACATTCTCATCTGAAGGAAGAAGACCTTGCTTTGCTGAAGGTAAGGACACATGAAGTGAGAGCTGTGGCTACTTCAGTGGCCTTCAAACAGAACCGTTCTCTGCAGAGTGTTATGGATGCAACCTATTGGAGAAGCAAGTCAGTGTTCGCATCATTCTATCTCAAAGATGTCCAGTCTCTTTACGAGAACTGCTACACCCTGGGACCATTCGTAGCAGCGAGTGCAGTAGTAGGTGAGGGCTCAGCCACTACATTCCCATAATCCCATAACCTTTTTAACCTTTCTCTTGAATACTTTTTATGGGTTGTACGGTCGGCTAAGAAGCCTTCCGCATCCTTGTTGATTTGGCGGGTGGTCAATTCTTTCTTGAGAAGCGCCGAGGTTAGAGGTTGTGATGAGGTCCTTTAGTATGGGTTGCAGCCCTTTATACTTCAGCACTTAAGAGTCGTTCAGCATCCTAAGAGGACCGCTACGCTCAGTAAGGAAGACGTACTTAATAAAGGCAGAGTAATGGTTCAAGTCGTCTTCCTTACCAGGTACTTATTTATTTTATGTTATTTTTGAATAACTAATAAAATGAAATACGGGATACTTAGCTTCTTTGTTAACATGTATGCTGGTCTCCACCCACCACCCTGGGTGTGAATCAGCTACATGATCATCGGGTAAGATTAATATTGAAAAATGTTATTTTCATTAGTAAAATAAATTTTTGAATATACTTACCCGATGATCATGAATTTAAGGACCCGCCCTTCCTCCCCATAGAGAACCAGTGGACCGAGGAGAAAATTGAGTTCTTGTTGACAAGAAGTACTTGAGTACCTGCTCACAGATGGCGCTGTTGTGTACACCCCCACCTGTATAGCGATCGCTGGCGTATCCCGACCGTAGATTTCTGTCGGGCAACAGAGTTGACAGCTACATGATCATCGGGTAAGTATATTCAAAAATTTATTTTACTAATGAAAATAACATATTACTTCCAAATTTGTTATAATTAGGGTATTTCAAAATTGGCTTTCATGTGGAAACATGTCTTCATTCACAACTTAATTTTTCCTACACTTGAAGAAGGCAAATTTAAAAAATTATTTATGATAAGTAACGTTGTATTCCAACAGTTGAATGTCACAATATGGGTCGCTGTCGATAGGTTGGATCATCAAATGCTAAAGTATTGTGTGTGGCGATGTGATTGAGAAATATGTTGAAAACAAGCCTTGAAAGCATTATACCCGACCATATTTCAAGCTTCATGTTCAGAATTGATTCTTAGGTCATAGCTTTTGGATGAAGAAGAGCAGTTTAAGTAGAAGCCTGAGAGAGTTGCTGAAAGGTAAAGGAGAGAAGTATGTAGGACCCATCTATTGGCGAGAGCATGCAAGGAAAAGATGGTGAGAAGATTATCTATAGATGTGAGGAAAAGAGTAAATGAAAGACCAGGAACATTAGAAATCATCTAGGGACTAGGGAACTAAGATGATTTTGCATTATCAACGATGGTAGGTTAAAGTGCTTGGATTAAAGGTAGAAGAAGACATACAGCAGTTTGAAGCTATAAAAGAGCAGATAAGAAACAGTTGGATGGTTTTATTACATCATTAGTAGTCCATTAGAATTTTAAGTACAGTAATGTACTTTAATTTGGGATTACTGTAAATGTAGTAGTTTGTGTTAAAAAGTGTTCATACTGTATGCTACAAGTGTCGAGTTATTTGGAAATTTTAGGTAAAATTTTAAATATATAAAAGGAAGGTTTTCATATATATCAATTAAAATATTAAAATCACCATAGTCAGGTTTTATTTTTGTCTTTTTTATCATTACAGATTTTTATTTCATTGAAACTTCCTTGAAGTTCATTTGCTATTTGTGAATGGCTTGGCCAAATATAAAATATTAAAACTTAGTAAAGATTTATGCTTTGCCCTTGTTCCCGCTAATACATTACTGTTTACAATATGTAGTAGGGATGATTTGTTTCTGTAAACATTTGGTTTCCCCAGCTGCTGCTGCCATTATGGTTCTTCAGTCACCTGTGTGGTTCTGACCTGCTTGATCATAGTTTTACAGTGGCTACAAGCTGGGAGGAATATAGAGAGTAGAGGTCCCCTTTTTTGTTTTTGTTTCATTTGTTGATGTCGGCTACCCCCCAAAATTGGGGGAAGTACCTTGGTATATGTACTGTATGTACAAGCTAGTTTTTTTCTGTTCCATCATATTTTATAATTTCTTTATTGCACTTTAATAGGAATTATGGCTTTATTAAGAAGAGTTTTTAATTTTAAAGTCAGTAAGGTAATTTCGACTAAATTAGACCCCCTTTCGATATTGTGTGGATTGGCGGGGGTTCACGTGTCCTTAATTAGCTCATTGTAACGACTGTTGCTCTACATCAGAACGAATGATGCTTTCTTATCTAAAAGTAATTGATGCTGTAACAAAAGATATTGAAAGTACTGTAGATTTAAAAGTAAAGTAGAAAGTGAAAGTTTTGGGTCAGTATTTAGGCTTACCCTTTCCCCCGTTACTTCCCCTACACTGCAGGCTATGTATATAAAAATAAACTAGGTTAGTGGTTTAGGCAAACAAAACTTATCCCTCTTTTGTGACGCTTCATTGATGTGTTTAGGAATGACTTTGGAAAGTCTTCACTAGTCTGGAACATGGTCAAATAAGGGAATCACAAAGTCACTAAAATTGCCTAGAATATCTAGTAGTGTTCGAGGCTTTACAGTACAGTACTTCAATCAGGGGATCTGGTGATATGAAATATAGCTGCTATACATTAAGACAAGACAAAAACCTTGTCATACATCAAGAAATGGAGGCTGCCACAAAATCTAGAACTTTGTTCCTACTGATACCGAAGAATAGCTAATCACTCAACTACACAGGTTTATTTAGGGAAGCAAAATTTCTTAACAGTTAAATTAAGCAAGAAGGACTAATTGTTGCCCATAGAATGGTTGCTTCACTCTTTAGGTGTGCCAAGAAATTTAGAGGGTTTTTGGCAAAACCAATGGTAGACATGCGTGCAGTGTCAATGAGCAGGAAGATGAATACTTTTGCTCCTCTGTTCAAGAGACTAAAACTTGGGCAGTTGATATGCTGAAAGATTGGTCAGATCAAGTGATGTAAGCTTACCTTTCCATTGTCATGATTCATCTAATCATGAACAAGTTCAATCATCCAAAAAATACAAGGATGACTCATAGTTCCATTTTGGCCTCAGATAGAGGGATTCACAGACTTGGGGCTTCTTCTAATGGAAAAACTAATCCAGTTGCCAAACAGGAAAGAGCTACTAGAAAACCAGTCACAAAGCAACCACAACCTCCTCATGTTTCAGCTAACCAGGTGTAAACTCTACACTGTATCCTCATAAGTGGGATTTTTCAACACTTAGGTTTTCTATCATTGTTTTTTTTAGTTTTAAGGTTCAGAAAATCAATTATCTGAAATACTCTTAATTTAAAGTTCTTTAGGTCTACAACTTGAATAGTCTTGAGAGTGATGATGACCAGACTCAAGGTGGTAACAGAGTTATACAAAAAATAGTCAAAAGGTTAAATAATATGGATGGCTTACAAAAATATAATTCTAGTACATATTTAAAGAGAATATACACATTTTAGAAAAATATCACTCAGTACAATAAGGTAGTATCAAACAGGTTTTACTTTGCATATTTTATATACAGTAATTTTTATTTTTAAATCTCGATCCACACTCGCCCATAAGGTACCGAATCTGATTTCAGTTAAAGAAATACAAAAGATACTTAGGTGCTGGTACAGACATAAAAGCAGTGGTCCAAATTACAGAATTGGCTTAAATCAATAGATTGATACTACTTGATAACGTTAACAGTAGGTTATATAAAAGTTTAGGTTTAGTAATAGACAGAGTTAGCAACCAGATTACTGTATTACAGAGCTCCTAACATTTGATTTGCTAGAAGAAATCTTACAATAAATAGTACTATTAATCACTTTAGTAACCAATAACCATCAGCAATTCAAACTCAAAAATGGTACTAGGCTTATTCACTTATATTACTGAATTACTAAAGCAGACTGACCAGATTTGTTTCCACTTGCACCATTCTGCCTTATAAATACTCTCACTTTGGTTCGAGTTATATAACTCACAAGATACTCAAAAAACTTTGTCAAAAAAACGTTTCTCGTAAGGATATTTGCAATAGAATTTTATGTCTTCATAATGTTATGGAATGTAACTAAAAATATTCCTATTTACTTGATGAAAACATTTTCTCAAAGGAACCCCTATGTACTTAGATAAAACATAATTTTTGAATTGAGACTCATTTCAATTAACATCACTTTCATTCTAAACACTGTGTAATCCTCTGAGAACATTCTAAACTCCATGTAAACAAGTTTTCCTACCTTGTCATAGATATCTTCGACGTCATAGTAAAAGCACAGCGCATTAGATTTTAATGTGTTGCATTAAGTTCATCACAATTCATTACGTTACTGATATATGACTGAGGGATTACTTAATGAGAACAATAATAAATAAGAATACTATGCTATTGTATTCATACATACATACATACATATACCAAAGGCACTTCCCCCAATTTTGGGGGGTAGCCGACAACAACAAGAAACAAAACAAAAAGGGGACCTCTACTCTCTACGTTCCTCCAGCCTAACCAGGGACTCAGCCGAGTTCAGCTGGTACTGCTAGGGTGCCACAGCCCAACCTCCCACATTTCCACCACAGATGAAGCTTCATACTGCTGAGTCCCCTACTGCTGCTACCTCCGCGGTCATCTAAGGCACCGGAGGAAGCAGCAGGGCCTACCGGAACTGCGTCACAATCGCTCGCCATTCATTCCTATTTCTAGCACGCTCTCTTGCCTCTCTCACATCTATCCTCCTATCACCCAGAGCTTTCTTCACACCATCCATCCACCCAAACCTTGGCCTTCCTCTTGTACTTCTCCCATCAACTCTTGCATTCATCACCTTCTTTAGCAGACAGCCATTTTCCATTCTCTCAACATGGCCAAACCACCTCAACACATTCATATCCACTCTAGCCGCTAACTCATTTCTTACACCCGTTCTCACCCTCACCACTTCGTTCCTAACCCTATCTACTCGAGATACACCAGCCATACTCCTCAGACACTTCATCTCAAACACATTCAATTTCTGTCTCTCCATCACTTTCATTCCCCACAACTCCGATCCATACATCACAGTTGGTACAATCACTTTCTCATATAGAACGTAATTATTTTAAGCTCTTATAACATACTTAATAATCCTCCCTTCTAGCGATTATTTCTAACAATCATAATGGCCAGGAGATCCTCTACAAATCCTGTAAGTTATATTGACATCAGTGACACACTGTAATTGGTGTAAAATTAGAAAGATATCAGCAGTTGAAAGAAGCTTAACCCTCTGGTGATCCCGGCCATGACAAAATCGCTGTCAGGCTCATGACCTTTGGGCGGGGAGCATTGATGTCATACGAATCTGTCTTTGCAGCATTCTTCACCAGCAATGTTTCTGAGAGAGGTGGTGAAGGTTAAAGGCATGGGAAGGCTGGCACATTCTTGCGTCAACCTACTTGTGTTGACATTTGGTAGCATAACTAACAGAAAGCTGAAAAAATTTTCTATATAACATTTAGGGTTACGTGAACGGGTGATGCACTGTGCGTCATCAAATACTCAAATGGTTAAAGTTCCCATCTGTTGCCTTACTCACAGTGGTTCTAATTTCTCCTCACAATACTTTACCTATAACACAGGCGAATGTGTATACCAAATAGCAGCTGGAGTAGATGGAACAACCCATTGTTTACAGTATAAACTATTATATACCAGATCTGTTGGCAGGAATGAACGAAGTACATACATCTTTACAAATTTTAAAGTTTTTTTTTTTATGTGGCTGAGTTATTCATATGGAGGATGAATAGTAAATGAAATTCAGTAAGTATTGAAATTATCAATTTTGTTTTAGAAGTTTGATTTATTTTTGTTACTGAATTTATTGTCTTCTCAGGCTTCATTGTGAAATAATTAGTTTTTTGTTTTTATCAAGTACAGTACAGTATTGAGAGATGATGGGACTTTGTACGGTAATCAAAGGTATCATTGCACGGTAACCAAAGGTATCATTCCTCCTGATAGTATGCAGATGCAGAATCTTGAATTCTCATGTGATTATCATGTTGGTGAAAGTTTTCAGACTTAGTAAATGTGTTTGTGTGTCTGGCTTTTGTTGGGTATTTTCAAATGTTATCAAAATGACTGACAGGCATCTAGTGGAAGAGGTGGTTGGCCTATGAGTGTTTTCCTCACTCCTGACCTTGTGCCTGTGACAGGAGGCACTTACTTCCCACCTGAAAATCGCTATGGCCGAATTGGATTCAAATCATTATTGGAGAGCATTGCATCAAAGGTATGATGAAACTTAAGGGAATGAGTGGAGGGATGCACGTTGTATTATTTGCTGCCAGTTTTGTGTTTTTTTAAAGAAAGGTCATGGAGGTTTGGGTATAAATTTCACTATTTTTTCTTTTATGGTACAGTATTTACATTGGTTCTACTCACCTGAAAATTTAAGGTTTTACAGATCTTATGTGAAGCTGCATGGTTTGCATCATACTTTCCCAGGTAGCAATGAATATCACGTGCATTCACCTCCAGATATCGAGACTAATTCAGTAAGGAAGCAGGATATCAAAACGTTTATACTAAGTGTCACCTTGTTTTAAGAACTTGGGAATGAAACGAGCATTAGGATTAGAAGATGTAGTATTTTACAAGCAATTTCAAAATATTACTATTTATCTGTAAAGGAAGCTTTGTTTACACGAGATTTGCACCCAAACAAGAGTACCCGAGTATCAAGATGTTTTTCAGAGGTGTGATTGCATCATTAAAACACTTGCACTGAAGGTAATCTATTTACGATACTTCGATTTAAAGCATTTTAGTCAAAAATAATGCATTAGAATAAAACTCCATATACTAAAATTCAATAAATTTCCTTACGACATTAGTTTTTTCTGCATAAAGTAACCTGATAAGTTGTTGTTAGGAAAACATTTGATCAAAGATTATTCCATTTTCTTCCTTTTATGGTAATCTATCAGTCAATCATTAGATGTAAACGTCCTTCTAGTCCTAAGCTAAAAATTGTGAAAATATACTCATTCCTTTTTTTCACATTAAATTTCAGACAAACATGAAATTTTGTCATGGGTCCTAATTTTTACTTTCATTAAGAAAACCTGTTCATTACTAGTATGACTGGACATCCTGCTTCTTGTTAATTACCATATGATTTGGAGAAATTTTTTTCTAATTTTTTCTTCTGTCAAATAAATCCTAATCATATGATAGTTAAAAATGCACTGCTGGTTAATATGGTTTTGAGGCTGAGCAGAAACTTCAAACATGAGATTAAGGTTTTGTTTTCCATGTAGTCTCGTGTTTTGAAGATCCTGCTCAGTGTTGCTTTCCAGGATACAAACACCAGGGAGGAGGAGTCATTTTCTTTTTGGCACTAATGTTATTTAGTTTATGGCTCGACATTTAAAGACATTCAATTGACATTCTAGTCGCTGAGTGGTAGTGGAGGTTGGCCTATGAGTGTTTGGCTGACTCCAGATCTCAAACCTGTGTATGGAGGGACATATTTTCCACCTAACAACCGTTATTATGGTCAGCCTGGTTTCGCCCAACTTCTTATTTCATTAGCTGCCCAGGTTTGTGCCCTCTTATGAGTATGTTTCAAGGGTTCTGTGTGATTATTCATAATGTTGGATATCATAATGTACAGTATTTTATTCTACTCTCAAATTTCAGTATTTATACAATAAAATGCAGGTATTTCATTCTATTTATTTTACACAATTTTATATACAGTATAGGAAATTTTAACTTGATAATAAAGAAGAGTTTTATATTTCATATTTTAGATTGATCTGATTTGTCTTTGGATCCTTTTGGAGGTTACTTTTATAGGATTTTAGTAAGGATTATTTTTTTATGGGGGGTCCACATATGGAAAAATTATTGCTTTCCATTTTTTGACAGAATGTGTATCTTTTGGTTGTACGGCAATCATTTTTCTATTTCCTGATATCAGTAGAGTATACAATTTTTTTGTTCATCCTAGGAAGTAACTTCATGCTATCGCTAAAAATTATGTACAGCACAGCTTTTATTTCAACAAGTTCTACAAGAATCAAGAATCTTGTAAAAGTATGACCTCCATTGTTTATTAACATGGTCTTTGTTTAGTCTTCAAGCTTTTTGTTTATCTAGCCTTTTGTAATTTGTTTAAACCCAAAAAGTGTTGCTTACTTGGTGCACTGTAGATAGTATAACTGTGTCCTGGGCTGCATTGCTTTGTGTCGTGTTTGATGCCAGGTGATCCAGAGCCTAGAAGAGCATTTTGCTGTTGTTGCAGGTGGATTATTAGTCCTCTCTAAAGAAGTGGATCATGATGCTCACCATCAATTTGTATGTATTTGACCGCACACAGAAACCAGTGCAGGTTTTACTCTTTGTGATTTAAGTGATACTATAAGTTTTTCAATATTGTCGAGCGTATTATCTAACAAACCAGTAACTTAGGAAGATTTAAGCTACGAGCTTTTACACAGTGTATACCAAACATATTACTTTGTCCCATTATGGAGGTTGTAACCCTAAGAGCAAGGGAAGGGGAGGAGAGAGAGCCGAGGAAACAGTACTTGACCCCAAACTTAAGCTATCTATATTTTTTCTCACATTTAGCTTCTCTATCCATCATTCTAGTTTCAGCTAAATACAAGTAATGAATTCTGTCTTGTACAGACTTGGAAGGTACTTCAAATAGTCCTAAAAAATGAAAGTGGACACTGTACAGTAATTTCACACAAACATTATGAAAATGCAAGAAAGGAAACCGCAAAAGTATAAAAACAGTTTTATTTCATAAAAAAAAAAAATACACTAAAGAAAACTATGTCCATATCCTGGAATTGTCTATGGATCATGGCATGATCTTTTGCCAAGAGCTTATACCACAGGAAATGTCTCTTTTTATATAAAGTATCGGTTTTCTTGGAGGATGAAATGGATGGAGTCAGGAAATGTACAATTTACTGAAATAGAAAAAGCAAGAGCTGTTGAGGGATATGCAAGGACTACAAGGCTTAGGCAGTCTTGAATCTTCTGACTAAAAGGCCACTTTTGAACGCTCTCATGGAGGTATAGTTCATGGAGGAAGAAAGGCAATCCAAGATACCAGATGTGATAGAGGATGGAGTCATCTAGGATGCATTGAACCTCAATCCTAAATGATGATGATGATAATGAGCCAAAACCTCAGCACAAGTTTTAAGCTGTATGAACCATTGTAATATCATCGTATAACATTTGAATAGCTGTACTTTTGCCATGTGTAAATTCAGAAGCTTCATTATTGCAGTAGTAATTATTTGGCCGATATCGGTGAAGAATAGACAAATACATTTTACTTGCTTCTTGTATCAAAACCACAGCTTGGCTCTTCTTGCTTTCTTTATGGCTCCGTCTTAAAAATACAATTCAATTGAAAAATCTTTTATATTGCTTTAGCCTGGATCATGTGATCCCAACTGTCACATGGAGTTGGGTAATTGAAGCTCATTAAAATTTTTGAGCCACTACAGTACAATTTAATCATTTTTGTTGTAAATCTACATCTCTTGCCAAATGCTAGATACGAAACTGCTTCCTACATTGCTCAGGTAACGTAACGTATAAAGATTTCCAATGGAATGGTTAAGAATAGGATAAAAACACAAATTGGTGCAACACTTTTTAAAGGCTATTATTCACGTGTAAAAGATGATCGGTAATTAACAGGGTGATCTTTCAGGCATCTTCCAACTAGGGGTGTAGCTTGGCTAGTAATAATAATAATAGTAATAATAATAATAATAATAATAATAATAATTGAATCTAAAGAAACTAGAAATATTGGGTAGTTTTCTTTCAAATGATTGTAAATATGGGTTTTCTCTTAGGCTAAATACTTTAAAGGGTCACAATTATGCTAGCCTAGGTAGACATTCAGAAGTTATAAAATTTATCTTTACTTTGTTGATATCCCATTGTACAGTATTTGATAGAACTCATGTTTTATCCAACAATTTAAGGTAAAGTTAACTACAGTAGACCAAACTTGGGAGTAGTATTCAGAGAATGGAAGAATAAGAGAATGAAATAATTTACTCTTGATTAAATGGGTCTACAAAAATTGTAAGTTTCTTTTCTTAATGGTTATTTATGAAATTCATAAAGAGAAAGACCCTATATGCTTCTCTAAAGTGGTCTTGCTGTCAAGAATGATGTTATGATGAAATGCTCATAGTTAAGTAGACATTGTTTAGGGAAAATATCTTAGAGTGGAGTATCCAATGGGCTTTTAGTCTTACTAGGATTTTTTCAGTGTTCAATTTCTTTCCCCATGTTAACAACAATAGGTCATAAATTTGAAAATGGGACCTATACAAGTTAAGTATCTCCTTAATTACTAGTATTTTTTCTGCTAAGGAATATTATTTTCTTGTGTAATGAATATATGATGCTAATTCAGTGATAAGGTAAAGAGAAAAGGTCACTTTATTTCAGTTCTTATGTAGTAATTGCCTCTTGTTTGATAATGTACTTTAATCTTAATAGAAAGTTGGAAATTTGTTATGTAATATATTCCTTGGTATAACATACTGTATACCATTATTGCTACATTATTTCAAGATATAGTATATACAGTACTGTACCAATTAAATGACAAAGTAAGACTTTGATGTTATTTCATATGATGAGCTCTGGTAGGAAATTATAGACTTTAAATATAATTTTTGTCAATTATTTTTGCCTCTTACATTCTCTTGTATTGTAATTTCTTATGCTTTATTTCATGAATAATTAATTCTCTTTGCACAGTGGCGAGAGGATCAAGATAAGTTTAAAGAATCTGGTAAATTTATCATGGAAGTTTTGGATCGGACAGCACGTTTATCTGCACCAGATACCTCGGATATTCCGGGGGAGGAAGCTATTGCTAAGTAAGATTCAAGTCTTGTGTGTAAGCTTTAAAAAATTTAAGTTATTGATATTTAATTTTATTGTACTTTTGTTTGTGTATGATTATTGGCACCCTACTATAGATTTTATATACTGTAGTGGACATTTTTCTATATAGATTAAAAAAGTGTGTTGAGTATGGATGGATTGTGTTCCCCATTTTTCTTGATATAGTAGATATAGTTATATACAGTATATACCAAAGAAAGTTTTGTGAATTGTATGCAGAACATTAAATGGAAATGGTACCTTTCTTAAACTCATTCTTTTTTGTTATTGTATTTGTGTTTATAAAGTTTACTATAACCTGGTTTGTGTAAATATCACACAAATAAC
The DNA here is from genome assembly GCF_036898095.1 of Palaemon carinicauda. Taxonomy (NCBI): domain Eukaryota; kingdom Metazoa; phylum Arthropoda; class Malacostraca; order Decapoda; family Palaemonidae; genus Palaemon; species Palaemon carinicauda. The sequence goes on from NC_090738.1 coordinate 39,032,566, forward strand.
TGTTTACACGTTCATCTTTAACAACATATTCGCTACACATTGTTTTAGGTAATAGGTACAATTGATATCGTGAAAAAGGAATACAGTGAACCCTCGTTTATCGCGGTAGATAGGTTCCAGACGCGGCCGCGATAGGTGAAAATCCGCGAAGTAGTGACACCATATTTACCTATTTATTCAACATGTATATTCAGACTTTTAAAACCTTCCCTTGTACGTAGTACTGTTAACAAACTACCCTTTAATGTACAGAACACTTAATGCATGTACTACAGTACCCTAAACTAAAACAGGCACAAATATTAAAGGCAATTTTATATCATGCGTTTCCTAAACACGCTAAAAAGCACGTTAAAAAATGGCAACCAATGTTTTGTTTACATTTATCTCTGATCATAATGAAGAAACAAACTGGAGGTAGAGCTTTGCTTATTACCCAGACATATTTCCCATACTATTCCCTTAGAACTACATCACATCTTCCTACTTTAGATATATATATATATATATATATATATATATATATATATATATATGTATATATATATATATATATATATATATATATGTATATATATATATACATATATATATATATATATATATATATATATATATGTGTGTGTGTGTATATATATATATATATATATATATATATATATATATATATATATATATATATATATATATATATATATATATATATATATATACACACATATACATACCTACATATATACATACATACATATATACATAAATACATGCATACATATATATATATACTGTATATATATATATGTTACTGTATATATATGGGTTATGGAAAAAATCCGCGAAGTGGTGAATCCGCGATGGTCGAACCGCGAAGTAGCGAGGGTTCACTGTACTGTTCCTTAAAAGTTGTAAGCTCAGATTTTTGCTCATCTATTTCACACATGTCTATTTGTTCATTCCCTGTTTGAACACTTATGTCTATTTTGTTACAAATCAACTAGCCTAACCTAACATGATACAAACTTTCCTTTTGATTTACTAACTTCTTTCCTCTTAATTTTTGAGTTCCTATCACAAATCCTTTTAAAAACTGACTGACTTATTCCTCAAGAAGCTTCTCTGGGTACTCCGCACATTCCAAACATCTACGCTTTAAATTACATTGTTGCGTCCGACACGTATTACAGAGGAAAGGTCGATATTTAACTTCTAAGAGGAGCTTATTTACTAAACAGGAGTTTGATCCTCTACCATATATCTTCCAGTCATATCCATCAGACATAGTCAGAATTTCCTAAGTATGAGGGGTTATCAAGGTTTTGCCATTACAGATATGACTTTGTTTCTATAGTCTTCAGTACAGTGGCTAGCACTTGGACATATACTGTATTGCATTTGTTTCAATTAGTTGAGGGCATTTTAGCTGTACAATCATATTCATCTAAATTATGATTTTGCCTATTCATATATGGGTTTGTTGTGAACCACTTCTAAGTTTTAAAACCAGATTAACTTTCATTTGAAGCCATTACTTAAAATGTAAGATTTTGCTTCCTAACTAGTATTAATTGATGCACTTTACAGTTTGTACTGTTTGAATTTGTAAGGCATGCAGGTAATGCTGTCAGCTAGGAAATTATATTGTTTTGAATAGGGAATGTAATGTCTGGGATTTATAAATACCACTGATATTGGGTATTTAAGCAATGGTTTTATATTATGAAAAAATATATTTCCTTATAAGAAATTTATATTTTTCATAATATATTTTCAATAATGTTTTTTTCAGATGTTTTGCTCAGCTCGCACAAGCATTTGAGCCACGCTACGGAGGATTTAGTGGAGCACCTAAATTTCCCCAGCCATCAAATTTCAATTTCCTTTTCACTAATTATGCTCTACATCCATCTTCTGATGATGCTAAGGTACATGTAACTTCATAGTATACTTCTGTGATTCAGTTACTGAGAATTTTCTTTGCAATTGAAAATTTTTGCCATTCTTATGTACATAACTTTCAGCTGTTTTAGAATGGTATTACTTTAATGTGTTTTTTGTGATCTGTGGCAGCAAAGCAAGGGGAACTGTAGCAAAGAATATATAAATCTCTTCTAGAAAATGTTCTCCAGTGGTATATATTTCCTTTAGGAGTAAGATCATATAACAAAAAGATATCATGAAAAGATGTAAATCTGATGTAGCTTTTTGTTAATTTGATTTTCAGCGTGGCCTAGAGATGACTCTATACACGTTACGCAAGATGGACCAAGGAGGAATACACGATCATGTTTCGCAAGGGTTTGCACGGTAAGATTTTCAGTTCCAGTAAGGTGATTAGATGTGGTCCTACAGTATTTAAGAGGTCCTCGTAATGAACTGTTGACAAGATTGGCATTCAGGGATATTAAAACTGGACTCATTTGGCTTTGGTATTGGCAAAACAGTGAAATGCTGCCCTTTTCCAAGAATTTGAGCTTTGTGATTGATACGATGATTTAGTTTCTATCCCTAAGTTACAAAAACTGACTATGGGTTCAGAAGATAAGGTCCTAGTCCAGTTAAGGGGCTTAAGGCTGATGTACATAAAGCAGATTGCATTAGGAAGAAAGTCTCAGGGTTATTGTCCAGTGTTAGAATACTAATTTGTCCCCTTTTCAAGAATGTCATGTCATTTCTTGGTAAAGGTTTAGTGGTGAAAGGACATGACAAATAGGATAAGCCATATGCAGGACTTGAAAGTTAGCATTCATGATAGGAGTGCTGCTACTTCTCTCGATTTCTATAGACATCTGTCCTTGGAAAATGTCTTGTCTACAGCTCAGTGGCATACCATAATAAAGTTTTCTAAACCACTTGAAGGAGACCTTGTTTCCTTATGAAGATTTCTTGGTGTTAGGTCCTGTAGTGGGAATAAGTGATTTTCTTTTTTAATTGTTTCTTACAATATGTAAGCAATATATGTACAGTGTTAAGTAGTTTTTTATTGATTATTGACTAACTTGATAGTTGCAGTTATTTGTTCTGATACTCAGGGGAATTTTTTAGTTCTTTCTCACTCGGGTCATGCTGTATCAAGTAAGCCCTATCTCAATTTTCATTCTGTAAATCTGTGGATATTGATTAAGTTTAAAGGTCATCTCTTTTAAGTTGGTTTGTAAAGTAAGTTGGTTTTAGGTTAGTTTATTCATTTTTTGTTTGGGGGGGGGCTCCTTTTTCCCTTACTTACCTCCATTTAAATAAATGATGGTAGAATTTATTTCAGTATCTGTCTGGTCTTTACCTAATCACCCCTCCCACCTTCCCACTAATTGCTGATGTCAAGATGTTCTTTAGGTTTGGATTCAACTTCCAAATAGTAAGCGTCATCAAGCCGTTAGTGTTTATCTTGTAGCACCACAGATGTTATTGCCGGTCAATAACATACTAGGGAGAGGGGGCAATTGGAGTGAGGGAAAAGTGTTACAAAGAGGTGTTATAATCCTTTAATGTTTGAGGTTGAAAATCAGTCTGAGAGCTTCGGGCATGGAAAACATTTTGAACCCCAGGTGAATATTGAAATAGTAAATTTTATCATTAAGATTTTGTTGTTTTTCCATTACTGTTTTACTACTATGATATCATTAATATCATAATTATATTGAACAATATCACATTATACTTCATAAATATACATTGTACTTGTAATTTTGTAATGATCAGTTTAGTGTCATACAGCACATTAAAAGACATGAGAGAGAAGTTGGGATACTACCGCTAGAGAGTTGTTGCGTCCTTTGACTGGCCAGATAGTACTACATTGGATCCCTCTTTCTGGTTGCGGCTCATTTTTCATTTGCCTACACATACTGTACACTGAATATTCTGGCCTATTCTTTCCACATTCTCCTCTGTCCGCGGAACCTTACAACATTGAGATTATCAAACACTTCTTCACTTAAGGGCTTAACTACTGCACTGTAAGTTTTCAGTGGCTACTTTCCTCTTGGCAAGGGTAGAAGAGACTCATTAGCTATGGTAAGCATCTCTTTTTGGAGAAAGATACTCCAAAATCTAACCATTGCGCTTTAGTCTTGGGTAGTACCATAGCCTCTGTACCATGGTCTTCCACTGTCTTGGATGAGAGTTCTCATGCTCGAGGGTACACTCAGGCACACTATTCTATCTTATTTCTTTTCCTCTAGTTTTTTAAATTGTTATAGTTGTGTATATAAAAGATCTAATTTAATGTTGTTACTGTTCTTAAGATAGTTTATTTTGATTGTTCATGACTTCTCTTGTAGTATATTTATTTCTTTGTTTCCCTTCCTCACTGGGCTATTTTTCCCTGTTGGAGCCCTTGGGCTTACAAAATTCTGCTTCTCTTACTAGGGTTGTTGCTTAGCTGATAATAATAATAATTATAATGATGAAAATGATGATAATAATAATAATAATAATAATAATAATAATAATAATGATTATTATAATAAATAATAATGTAAACAAAAGACCAATTATGTCTGTAATCCTTAGGATGACCTATTATCCACAGAATTGCTTACCTGTGGAATGGGCTCAAATGCAATACCTGTGGATAAGGAGGCTAACTGTATTAATTTTGTTGTAGTGTTCCTCTTATACAATGTTACTTGGTGAATATTTTATATTTTACTGCTTTGAGTGGAGCATATCATATTAGATAATGACAATCAGAAATGCATAAATGAACAACACCTTTAACTAGGGATTACAATAAAGTTGGAGTTCAGGTTTGAAATTCTGTCTAGAAAAATAGCAGTGATTTACATCCATAGTTTGTTTCATAAACTTGAATATTCTCTAAATCATGTCTTAAGTCCTTGTAATATGATTCATGATTGAGATGTTCTTACAGGTATTCAACTGATGAAATGTGGCATGTCCCCCATTTTGAAAAAATGCTGTATGATCAGGCCCAGCTGACTATATCTTTTCTTGATGCCTATATTATTACTGGAGAGCCTCGATTTGCAGAAGTTGTGAGAGACATTTTAACATATGTATCCCGGGATCTCAGTCATCCGGTAAGGTCATTGTTGTTAACTGTTGACACTGTTCTTTCTTATGTTTGAAATTAATCAAGATATAGATTTTTTAAAATGAAATTAATTTTGTTTCATACAGACCTGTTATTTTTACCATAGCCTTTTAGTTTGGTCATACAAATCACAAAAATGAAATTTCTAAAGAAAGAATGTATGAGGAGACCAGCTGCTATGGGTAGTTTATGCACATCAGGTGAATGTTTCCCTTTTTATCCCTGCTATAGGGATGTTATGGACACCCAAAGGGTGGATGTTTCCCTTTTTATGTTCATGGAGAGATGTGCCATTGAAGCATTTCACGAGATGCACTGCAGGTATTACTGAAGGGTCTTTGCAGTTCCCCTTCAGGCCCTAGTACCCCTTCAGACCCTAGGAGCAGCAACTTTTTAGCTTTTTACATAACCTATGTTCCTCAAGTACTTTCTTTGATTTTGCTGACCTACCTCTTTCAACTAGTTTTTATTCGTAGTGAAATTGGGGGTCTTTCCCTATTTGGATATTAGCTCTACTAGCCCTCCCCAACCTCATCCTTGGGCCATATGGATGCCAAAGTTGTATAAATCGAATCAAAACTCTTTCTCTTTTTATTTGCCTGGCCAAACCAGCTGGGAAGAACAGTTGGGTTAGATGGGTAGTATAATTGAAAGTAATGAGTTTATTTGAAAAGATTCTTTTAGATGCATTGCTATTCAGTAGCAAGTTGGGAGTGAGGGAGCAGAGCTGCTAATATCAGGTAAGATAAATCACTTTCAAGGAATTGCACCTTCTATGATAGAGGATTTATCATAAATCCTTTGCTGTCCAATAACAAATGGATTTTGATTGTATCCAGACTGTATTAGGAGATATTTGTTATTGTATAGTCATCAGGCTAATGGACAGGGTGCATGAACTTACATATGCTGTAAGGCATAGTGATGGATCTCTCCCTTTTTCAATGTATGTTTTTAAATATTTAACTTAGCCGGTGAATATATAATAGCTGCAACTTTGCGGCTCGACAGAAAACACACTCAAAAAACTCGCGAGCGATCGCTATGAAGGTTGCGGGTGTGCCCACCAGCGCCAACTGTCGGCCAGATACCACTCTTGTATGTAAACAAAACCTTCAATTCTTCTCTGTCGACGTTGACGACAAGACGTATTCATACTCGCTGTAGAACCTGGAGTTTTCTTAACATATTTGGTGAAGTACTTCATTTTGGTTTGAGCTTTCGCAGTACAGGTGTTTTATCTTCAACTTAAATCTTGAACTCGTTTTTGGATAGATTTAATTTTTGATGACTTTGGATTGTTTTTTGGACTTTCCTTGACTTTTAAATGGCCGACCCTTCCCTCAGTACGGAAGTGTGTTTAGGCTTTTAGCAATTATCTTATCACGTTATAAATTAATTATAGATTTTCCTCTATATATTTTATATCTCAACCGCCTTTATTAGGCCTCTTCGATTAGCTTTCCATTTATAATAAGCATCAAAATAAATTTTAATGATTTGTTTATATGCGACCTTTCCTGAGAGTAGGCGGTCCTAACTTGGAAACCGAAGTTAAACAACGTTGAGCCCTTTCAATCGTAAATAGCTTTTGAAGAGCTAATGATTTAAAACTTATTAAATGAATATTTTTTAATAGATATTTTATGAAAGATTTTCTTTGAATAGTCTTCGTACTGTTTCAAAGATGAACTAACGTTTAGTTTATTTATGCTACACAGTTTGCGCTCTATCGTTACGATAGAGAGAGAGAGTATCACGGTTTCACTTTGCAGAAAGAGTAAATCGATTCTGACGTTTTGTTCATTCTTCTTTCAAAGCTTAAATGTTTTAAATTCTATTTTAAAGGAACTTTTTAATTGAAAAACCTTTCAGTTTTTTCCTTTGGTCAAATAACCTGTTTTTTTGACGAAACGTAAGTGGGCTCTTCTCTTAGGTGTGAAATCAAGAGAGAGAGAGAGAGAGAGAGATAGAGACGGAGGGAGAGAGAGGAGAGAAAACGTTCCGATCTTTATCTCGTCCCAAGCGGGTAACGTTGTTCTCGAGTTACTCTCGTCCCTAGTCTCTGTACGGGGAGAAAGGATAAAACGTTTTTAGTTTTTTATTCTCGTCCCAAGGCAATGTACGGTGAGAGATTGAAAACGTAGTTTTGAATGAACTAGTGTTTAGTCTCTTCCCCAGCCACTGATTTTTTTATCTTAAAATATGTTTACTGTTTTTTGCTGGTATTAATGTGCTTACATTATACGACTGATTTCGCAATTACAACCTTTTGATGAGGGTAGAATTGCGTGCTTCAGGTAGAAATCAGTTTTATTCATACCTAATGTGAATTGTTAAAAAATTCGATTTCAGTGAAATAAGTGCAAAACAGAAAATCGTAGTGATAAAGTGATATTGCGCAAAGTGTTATCAGTGTTGCGACCGAGGGTTCGTCTGTTCGTGCCTGTCGTTCGCCTAGTCCGGGACCTCTTGCAAGCTCCCAAGCCCAGGGGAGAAGTAATGTCGTACGACTTATGGGTTCGAGAGGCCTTGATCAGCGAACAGACGTTCCCTCTATGGTATCGGGTGTATCTTACCAAGATCACCCCTACCATAAGGCGAGAGAAACTTTTTTCTCCTCGTCATCCGAAGGCTTTTCGCATAAGAAACCGTGGAACAAGGTTTCGAGGCCCTTTAAGCGAAAGTCAGTCCTTTCAGGACAGGTCCAGCGTCCTGGTTTTTACCATTAGGACAGCTCTGACCCTATGCAGTCATCGGAAGACTGCTCGCCGCCTAACAAAAGCGTAACACAGACTCCGAGAGTCTTTTTGTAGGCAAGGTTTTGCGGTCACAGACGTTACCCTCGTCTCTTACCGCAACCATTCCCGTTGATCCTAAATGGGTTGTACGGCAAGACATGCAGAATAAGCTTGCCTCCCTTATGGAAGACTATTCTGCCAATAAGTCCGTTGAGCCTAGCCGTTTATCTCATCGAGATCCTGGCCTTCAGCCACCCTAACGTTCCTTTGTGCGTCCTGTTGACGTTGGCGTAGCCAAGTCACGTCAGTCAGGTTGTTTAGAACCACACTCGATGCGGTCTCGTGTGGATTTTCAGCCACATTTGGACGTTAGGCCACTTGCTGATGCTCCTGTTGACGTTCAGGACGTTCGCTAACAATCGGAGTTGACTTGTTTTGACGCTGAGCGTCAACCTCCGCATTCTAGAGTTGTTTTGACAGCTCAGTCTAGGCGGTCAAAGCAGTCTCGAGTGGACGCTGTGCGTCCTCACGCACCTGTTGTTGTTGACAGTTCACAGACTGTCAAGCAGTTACATGACGTTGCGTCCTGGTCTCACGCACCTGTTGTTGTTGACAGTTCACAGACTGTCAAGCAGTTACATGACGTTGCGTCCTGGTCCGCTACTAATGCACCAGTGCGTGTGGACTCTGCTTGTAAAGCATTGCCACCACAGTAGGTCTCTCCCTTGCTTGAGACTCGGCTATTATCGGACAAGGTTCCTTCAGATGAGGAAGTTGCTGTTCCCCCTCCTACTGATATTCCCTTGAGGACTCTGTCAGACGGAGAGGAGCCTAAAGCTGCTTAGCCCTCTATGGACTTTAAATAAATCATGCTGATTTTTAAGGATCTTTGTCCGGATCTTTTTGTAACTGCTGCTCCTCGTTCGCCTAAACGTCAGAGCTTACACTAGGCCTAGCTACTTCGAAGCCGTTGTTTTATAAGCTAGTGCTCTCTCGCTCTTCTAAGAGAGCTTTACGTTTTCTAGGCGACTGGTTTATCACCAGGGGGAGTTTGGGGGAGACAGCCTTTGCTTTCCCTTCTTTTAAACTGGCTTATAGAGCGAGAGTCTGATATGACACGAGAGAAGTTCTCGGCTTGGGAGTTCCTGCCTCTGCCCAGATAGACTTCTCAAACCTCATAGACTCTCCCTGGCGCCTGGCCATGAGACGCTCCAAGATTTTACAGGTTGACTTCACAGCTATTTTCGAGCCTTTGAAGTTTTGCTGTACAATTATGTCATGCATAAACAAGGCTTTCAGGGATGGCTCCAATGATCTGACAGCCACGTTCTCTGCAGGAACAAGTCCATCAGGGATGGCTCCATGATTTGGCAGCCATGTTCACTGCAGGAGTACGTAAGAGGCAAGTGCGCTCAATGTGTTCATTGTCTAGTCAAACTTCACGATGAAGTCTACCAGGCTGTCTTGACAGCATTTATGGAAGGCGACTGGATGGTCTCTCTCGACCTTCAGGAGGCATACTTCCACATTCCTATACACCCGGATTCCCAACCGTTTCTGAGGTTTGTTTACAGGAATGTGGGGTACCAGTTTCGAGCCCTGTGCTTTGGCCTCAGTCCTGCGCCTCTCGTGTTTACGAGGCTCATGAGGAATGTGGCAAAATCCCTCCATCTATCGGGGATCCGAGCCTCCCTGTACTTGGACGACTGGCTTCTCAGAGCATCGTCCAGTCTTCACTGTCTGCAGGATCTACATTGGACGTTGAGTCTGGCCAGGGAGTTGGGACTTTTGGTCAACCTAAAAGTCCCAACTGATCCCATCCCAGATTATTCTATATTTGGGGATGGAGATTCGCAGTCAAGCCCTGCTCGAAGTCCAACTAATGCTGAAACGAAACGTTTATTCAGTCAGGAGTTGGAACAGTCTCGTAGGGACTCTCTCATCCCTGGAGCAGTTTGTCTCTAGGGAGACTACGCCTTCTGCCTCTCCGGTTCCATCTAGCCTTTCACTGGAACTAGGACAAGACATTAGAGACGGTATCATTCCCAGTCTCCGAACCAGTAAAGGCATGCCTGAAATGGTGGGACAGCAATATCAGTCTGAGAGAGGGACTATCCCTAGCAGTCAAGAACCCAAACCACGTGTTGTCCTCAGACGCGTCGGATTTGGGTTGGGGTGCGACCCTGGACGGTCGGGAATGCTCGGGTCTGTGAACCTCAAGTCAGAAGAGCATGCACATCAACGGCAAGGAGCTATTAGCAGTCCACTTGGCCTTGATTATATTAGAAGGCTTCTTCGAAACTTAGTGGTAGAGGCAACTCAGACAACACCACAACTTTGGCGTACATCTCCAAGCAAGGAGGCACACACTCCTTCACGCTGCTCGAGATCGCAAGGGACCTTCTCTTATGGTCAAGAATTCGAGGCATCTCCCTGTTGACGAGATTCATCCAGGGGGACTTGAACGTCTTGGCAGACTGTCTCAGTCGGAGGGGTCAGGTGATACCCACGGAATGGACCCTCCACAATGACGTGGGCAAGAGTCTTTGGGCTACTTGGGGTCAACCCACCATAGACCTCTTTGCCTCCTCGTTGACCAAAAGGTTACCAATCTATTGCTCTCCAGTCCTAGATACAGAAGCAATCTACATAGACGCGTTTCTACTGGATTGGTCTTTTCTGGACTTATATGCATTCCCACCATTCAAGATAGCCAACAAGGTACTGCAGAAGTTCGCCTCTCACGAAGGGACAAGGTTGACGTTGGTTGCTACCCTCTGGCCCGCGAGAGAGTGGTGCACCGAGGTACTTCAATGGCTGGTAGACTTTCCAAGAAGTCTTCCTCTAACGGTAGATCTGTTACGTCAGCCCCACGTAAAGAATGTCCATCAAAGCCTCCCCGCTCTTCGTCTGACTTCCTTCAGACTATCGAAAGACTCTCAAGAGCTCGAGGCTTTTCGAAGGAGGCAGCCAGTGCGATTGCAAGAGCTAGGAGAGCTTCTACCATTAGAGTATACCAGTCGAAGTGGGAAGTCTTTCGAGACTGGTGCAAGTCAGCATCTGTGTCCTCGTCCAGTACCTCTGTAGCCCAAATCGCAGATTTTCTTTTACATCTGAGAAAGGTTCACTCCCTTTCAGCTCCCACGATTAAGGGCTACAGGAGCATGTTGGCTTCGGTCTTTCGACATAGAGGCTTAGATCTTTCCAACAATAAAGATCTCCAAGATCTCCTTAAGTCTTTCGAGACCTCTAAGGAACGTCGTTTGGCAACTCCTGGATGGAACTTAGACGTGGTCCTAAGGTTCCTCATGTCAGACAGGTTTGAGCCATTACATTCAGCCTCCCTGAAGGATCTCACCCTCAAGACACTTTCCCTAGTGTGCTTGGCTTCGGCTAAAAGGGTCAATGAACTTCATGCCTTCAGTAAGAACATCGGCTTTTCTACAGAAAAAAGCCACTTGTTCACTTCAACTTGGTTTCCTGGCCAAAAAATGAACTGCCTTCTCGTCCTTGGCCTAAATCTTTTGATATTCCTTGCTTATCAGAGATCGTAGGCAACGAACTGGAAAGAGTATTATGTCCTGTTAGAGCTCTTAAGTTCGATTTAGCTCGTACTAAGTCATTACGAGGGAAATCTGAGGCATTATGGTGCTCAGTTAAGAAACCTTCATTGCCTATGTCAAAGAATGCTTTGTCATATTTTATCAGATTTTTTTAATACGAGAAGCTCATTCTCACTTGAATGAGAAAGACCGATGTTTGCTTAAGGTTAAGACGCACAAAGTTAGAGATATAGCAACCTCCGTGGCCTTCAAGCAAAATAAATCTCTGCTAAGTATTATGGACGCGACTTTTTGGAGAAGCAAGTCAGTGTTCGCGTCATTTTACTTAAAAGATGTCCAGACTCTTTACGAGGACTGCTACACACTGGGTCCATTCGTTGCAGCGAGTGCAGTAGTGGGTGAGGGTTCTACCACTACACTTCCCTAATTCCAATATCCTTTTAATCTGTCTCTTGAAATGTTTTTAATATTGTTTTATGGGTTGTTCGGAAGGCTAAGAAGCCTTTCGCATCCTGGTTGATTTGGCGGGTGGTCAAAGTCATTTCTTGAGAGCGCCCAGATTAGGGGTTTGATGAGGTCCTGTTGTATGGGTTGCAACCCTTGATACTTCAGCTCCTGGGAGTCTTTCAGCATCCTAAGAGGATCGCTGGGCTCCGTGAGGAAGACAGACTTACAAGGCAGAGTAATCGTCTAAGTCAACTTCCTTACCAGGTACCTATATATTTTGGTTTTGTTATATTGATAACTGTCAAAATGAAAAAACTCTTAGCTTATACGCTGTAAACATAATTAACTCTGGTCTCTACCCACCTCCTTGGGTGTGAATCAGCTATTATATATTCACCGGCTAAGTTAAATATTTAAAAATGATATTTTAATTATAAAATAAATTTTTGAATATACTTACCCGGTGAATATATAAATTAAATGACCCTCCCTTCCTCCCCAATAGAGACGCAGCGGGACGAGAAGAATTGAAGGTTTTGTTTACATACAAGAGTGGTATCTGGCCGACAGTTGGCGCTGGTGGGCACACCCGCAACCTTCATAGCGATCGCTCGCGAGTTTTTTGAGTGTGTTTTCTGTCGAGCCGCAGAGTTGCAGCTATTATATATTCACCGGGTAAGTATATTCAAAAATTTATTTTATAATTAAAATATCATTTTCAACTCTGAGACCATGTGTCTAAAGTGTCTGATAGAAAACACCTATCCCATATAGAAATGAGTTGAAGTTGAAGATAAAGAAGGCAGAAAAATTACTCTGAGATTCTACATCAAGAGGAATGCCAAATGCGATGATGAAGGATGTGATGAGGAGGATTACTGAAATGTGTCAATTCAAGCAGCTGAACCTGTGAACTAAGAGTTAAAATAAGTTTGGTTCTTGTAATTTGGAACTAATAAGATAGAGGAAGTTCCCCCTCCCACAAAAAAAATGATAGGTGTTTGTATGTAATGACACAGAAACATTTACATTTGTTTGTGCTAATTTGAACTTTCAGCATGTTGTAACAAAATGTATTGTGTTGGCTAATTTAAGGTCTTGTTTTCAATGACAATAGTAATTTTAACATCAATTCATCTGGTATGTGTATGTTATAAAATTCTAGAGAGAGTTGCATGTTTTCTGGTTATAGTTTATAGTTTTCTTTATAGAGTGGTGGATTCTACAGCGCTGAAGATGCTGACTCTCTTCCAACTTCAGAATCACTGGAGAAGAAGGAGGGAGCATTCTGTGCTTGGACATATGAGGAGATTGAGGAATTGATGTCTACACCTGTGAAAGAGGGCAGTGAAACCACCCTTGCTGAAGTATTTTGCCATCATTATTGTGTGGTAGATGGAGGCAATGTGGATCCTTACAAGGTAATTTAATTTTTTTTTTCATTAATCATAAGGTCTCATAGTTGTTTTGTTTAATCACAACCCCATCGATTATGTATATGCCCTGAATTGTTGTCTGAAATGTCACCCGATTCACCAATTACTTCTTTACAAACAAGGAATGTCATACGCCACATGGGCACTACATATCTATCAATTGCCTTCCTCACTTTCCATTAGTGCAGTGTTATTTACACCTCTCCTAAATTTCCCAGTTTTTTTGTGCATGTAGCATTCCAGCAGTTTACTAGCCAATTATTTCAATGTAACCTACTATCTGGTAGTACTCTTGCTTTAGTCATTGAAGCCACCACCTTCCCGATAGATTATGCGATGGGAGAAATGATGTTCATCGGCCTAGTTATATAACTTATACTTGGTATAATCTTCGTTTCGAAGCGGCCTCTCTAGCTCGACTTTATATAGTGTATGGAAATACTGGTAATTGATAGTAGAATTTGAATAGGAGCTAAAAGGTACGTTTTTATTACACACTAAGAGTAATCTGTCAAAATATGCACACGTCTGTGCACCGCTACTATCTATAATTTATTTATGTGGGAAGTGGGTATGGCCTATTCTCATTCTGGTTGAAATAACTTAATTATTTTGGTTGCTAAAAGCTTTGAAGCTTGCGGTAAATATTAGCCCTGATACTTAAATATCTCTTATTAGTGTATTGGTAAGAAGAGGGATGACCATCTCTCTTGCCATTTCCTCAGAATATAGAACAAAATAGAAATCTTCAATATGGAAACCTTTCTATCAAATATATGGAGAGGGTTTGGTCATGCTCTTCGCACTCCCCAAGAGAGATTAGTTCACCAAACATTTAATTAGGCTCCAGAAGGCACTAGAAGAGTTGGAAGACCCAGGCCTACATAGCTAAGGACTATGAAGCAAGAAGTAGATGATGATGAATGGGGAAGTGTTGATTTAAAAGCTCAAGATAGAGACAACTTGCAAAATGTAACAGAGGCCCTTTGCGTCAATAGCCGGAGGAAGAGATGATGATGAAATAATTTTGAGTCAAAGCAAGTTCTCGTCTACGACCTTATTACAGTACAAAAACTTATCACACGAGAGGGAACTCAACAGAAATAAATAGTTTTGTGCTGACATTAAACATAAAAGAGCCTTTCTTGAACTTAATGAATTCATGGGACTACAGCACATTCAATTCCATTCTCTGGCTTTAAGCCTCAGGCATATCACTTAGTATAATCATTTTGCACAGCATCATGTTTGAGAAATTTGTAATTGACCTCTTCTGTGTGAGAGTTTTTCTTTTCAATCGATTTTATGGATACTCCAAGATGAAAAAATGATGTTCGGTATATGATTTTAGATTGTCAAACCAGATAGTCGTCAGATTATCAGAATTTTTTAAAAAATCACATAATTTATTCAGAAAATTAAGAATGGGGACATGTGCCAGTATGTGTACAGTGTGATTCTCTGTTCACTGTTTAACATATTTTAGTATAATGCCAGGATTGCTAGTATGCCAAAGATGAGGGCTTACCAACAAAAGTATTGGTGACTTGCTAGGTCCTGACTCTTGTAATAGAATTTGAACATATTTGTTCACTAAACCTCTCTACAACTTTATTGAATATGATTTTTTAATGGATAATTACATGCACATATTGTTTGCAGTTGATGTACATGCTAAGAAATTTTAAAATTTTGATTTAATTAATTTAATTTCACTGAATATTTATATCTTAATAATTTATTTATTCATTGACTATTCTCTCTCCTGTAACTTCATTTGATTATAAAAGTACAGTACTGATTAATGACCCCTTCTGTTTTGACTGCTTGGCATTAAGTCAACTTCCATGTACCATTCCACTCCTGATGTTTACAGGTAAGAAGGGTCAGCTATATATAAAAAAAATTTGTTCCACCTCTTACCTAATGTTTTGCTTTGGACAACAAGCTGTGTATTTGTTCATACACAAATACAAACCATTGTCCTTTAATATAGGAGATAGTCCTTTAGTATAGGAGATAGATAACAGCCAAGTTTGAATACGGCAGTTAAAACCTATACAGGTAGTCGCCGACTTATGACGGAGATTGCGACCGCGAGATGCATCGTAAGTCGAGTTCGTCATATGTCGAACTAAAAAAGTGAAGTTTCCGTAGATTTATTATGATGCGTTATAATTCGACAATCATCTCGATCATGTTTTATTAATATTGTCTTACTGTCTATCATTATTCCATTTTCTTGTTTCAAAGGATATCATATGCTCTTGTATATTTGCATTCTATTTTTCAATTTTGGAAGCATTTTACCAGTCAAGAATTACTTAGAATTTTGTTTATCTTTGGTTATGATGAGCTGATCTGAAAGTGCCGCTACCTACCGTATCAAAATATGGCGTACATATGTATGCCATATTTTTTTCTTTTTTTCATAATTTCTTAACTTATTAGAAATATCTTCATGATGAATACTACCTCAGCGCCAATATGTTACAGGAAATCAGGATCCATACGGTTCATTTCATTATTAGGTATCATGCGAAATCGTTGTAGCTCTTTCTGTGTGTGTGTGTGTGCTCGCTCTTGCAATCACACACAGGTAGTTCATTACTAAAGCTTCATACAGTATTAAATTTTTTGTTCAATATTAAGCCTTTATATTTCATTAGACATTACTGTGTTTAATTGTGGTTTATTAAACCACGTTTATATTTTATTTTTCAATTTCTTGAGCATATCAATAATCAACAAATACTTCTGATTTACTTTCGGTTGGCATCAGCTCAAGGTCACGCTGCAGATTACTATTACTCGCACATATAGTGCAAATAACACTGATTTGTAAAAATTTTTTTGACATTCAAAATTTCTTCATAATGAATATTACATCAGTGCCAATATGTTATAGGTTATCACATTTTCCTTACAGTTCGTTTATAGGCCTCATTGTTAGTTATAAAAGGAATACGCACCTCTCTCTCTCTCTCTCTCTCCTCTCTCTCTCTCTCCTCTCTCTCTCTCTCTCTCTCTCTCTCTCTCTCTCTCTCTCTCTCTCTCTCTCTCTCTCTCTCTCTCTCTCTCTCTCTCTCTCTCTCTCTCTCTCTCTCTCTCTCTCTCTCTCTCTCTCTCCTCTCTCTCTCTCTCTCTCTCTCTCTCTCTCTCTCTCTCTCTCCCCCCCCCCCCCGTAATTTTTTTTTTTTAAGTCAATTAAATCTTCATGTTTCTTTGAAAAATATAAAAAAAATCTTTATATCATTATTCGATGTTTCGATTATGGAGAAAAGTAACGCATCGGAAGGAAATCACTTGATTTGCCTCTAGCCTTCCACCAGAAATATGACGTCATCAGACTTTTTTTCTTAAATTTACGGTAAGTTGTAGTAATCTCATAACTAATGATACAGGCCACTAAACACTTGATATCGTTACTGGGTGTTTCGATGATGGGAATGCTGTAATAAAATTACACAATGAAAGGAAATCATTCGGTTTGTCAGCGCTCTTCCGCCAGATACATAACGTTACAAGACACGTGACGTAAACTCTATGAAGAATGACTTGCAAAATATGTAAATTCATTTACTTTTTTCTTGCAACGAAATTAAAAGAAAATTCTAACTTACCAAGCAAAAGTATTTAATTTTTATAATGTAAAAGGAAATATATCATTTTCAAGAAAATATTTGTCCTATTAGTATACTTCTGGATAAATATCGATCTATTATCAGAGATTAAATAAAACTAGCGTGCAGTCAAATTTACGCAACGTAGTACTCATGACAACCAATACAGACCCACAAAATACTTTGTTTCGTTACTTAATATTTTGATAATGGGAATACTAATACCAATCGTTAGCCTATTGGAAGGAAATCACTGTATTGCCCGGGTGCTTTCCGCCGCTGATATGACGTCACCAGACCTATAATATGAACGCGACAGATATTAAAACTTTTCTTAATGTATTTTTTTTTTACTAAAAATAGATACTGTATATTAACAATAAAAGAAAATAACAATTTACCAAGATAAATCAGTTTATTTTTATACAAGAAAATAGATTATTTTCGAGGAAATATTCGTCCTATTTCCAATAGACTTGTGACGTCATCACCTGAAAAAAATCGTCATAAAGTCGAATCGTCATAAGTCGCATAGGTCATAAGTCGAGCACCATCTGTATTGAGGTGTAAACAACCGACAAGTGGTTAAACTTTCGGGAGCGGGGAGGCAACTGTCCGCTCGTAAGCTCACTGACAACTCACTAGGATATCAACTGTCAGTGAGAACAGAAGTTCCTACTGACTGGAGTTTTGGCATATTTAATTTTGTTTTCTTTCTTTTAATCAAGTTTGTAGATTGTGTATTGAAGGGCTTTCAGCATATGTTTAACACCTTCTTGAGTGTAAGAAGAAATTCTTCCCCTGGGTACCTACAGAGGCTTCAACCACATCTAAGGACTTCTTGGAAGTCTGTGTATGTTCTTAGCCTTTTATTCCTGCCTGGCATTCAGGGGTCTGGACTTTGTTTCTTACGTGGTTGTCGTCCTTGAGAAGCAATCCTCAGTGCCCTCGGAATCATCCATGAGTTGGTTTAACTGCTACCTCTCACTTGGCACTTACTTTGATAATCCTCAAGGTAGGGAAGCCTTCCTGTTTCCCTTGAGAAACGCAAGTGCCTTCCTCCTGAAGGGAGACTATTTCAGCTTGAGTGGATGCCCTTAGGACTTCGAAGCAGATGATCACATGGACAACCTCCTCCCCACAAGAGCAGGGGTAACCTTCCCAGAAAGCAGTAGTTATTTGGGTTTTCCTGCTCTTCTATCCCCTGTCTAAGGGCCTTCAGGGGAGAGTTTTCTCCCTTCCAGAGGATCTTCCCCTTGCATGGTACTGTTGGCGACTGTGGGTGTTTTCTTCATCTTTGAACTCGGGGCCTTGCCCTTCCGGAGGCCTCCTCCTCATCATTAGCTCTTAGGAGTGTGTTCACCTAAGGCCTTGTCCTGCTCTTCAGAGCATGCTCCAAGGCTCTTCAACCTTACCAAATTTGGATGCTTCTGGTGTCTTTCTTCAGTTTGCCTTGGAACTTCAAGACCTCCCTACCGCCGGTGTCTTTTGAGTACCTGTATATTCTGTTGTTCATCTTCAGAGGGAAAGTCTTCTAACTACCTTCCCTGGAGGAAGGCCCTTTGGTTCCTGCTTTTCCAAATTGCATGGAACTTCTAAACCTTCCTTCAGCCACCTCCGAGGTCTTTGGAAATTTGGTGTCCACGAAGAAGCTGTGTGTTCTTCAGCCTCCCTTCGTAGGTAATCTTTAGAGGAGGAGTCTTCTAGGAATCCTTCCTGAGGGAAGGGCCCTTCACTTGCTGCTTCTCCAAATCATCGTCGAACTTTTAGATCTTCCTACAGATACCTCTGGTATCTGCAAGAAAGCTGCCAAGTCTCCAATCTTCCTTCAGAGGGAGACACTCTTTCGGGCGCCCTTCTCAAGGGGAGCCCCCTTCAGTTCCTTCTTCTCCAGTCTGCCTTGAAACTGCTAGTCTCTCTTGCAGCCACCTTTAGTGTCTTCAGTACTCCTTGCAGATGCATTAGTCTGGCTTCAGAGGAAAATATTCTTCTGGAATCCTTCCAGAGGGAAGCATCCTTCTGTTCCTGCTCTTCTGGGGGAGTGTTGCTCTTGGGAGCAGGCTCACAAGGTTGTTTTTCAACCTTGGCTATCCTGCGTAATCAGAGGGAAATTGTTGACTTACCTCTCGTAGGCAGTCCATTTTTGTTCAGACCTTCAGAATATGACACACCGGTGCTCTGTCAGACACTCCTTTTTCAGATGCTCCTCTTCTAATATCTCATCCAGGAGTTTCACCTGCAGAGGACTCTTTGGGACACTTCTGCTAGATGCACTTTTTCTTCAACAGACTTATGCGTTTCCAGATGCGCCTTCTCTTAGGCGCTTGTCACAGATGCCAGGATGCCAGAGAACTTCAAATCATTCATTCATTCATTGTATCAGACTCTCTCGTCCTAGGCAGTTCCTAAGCGGGCACTTCTCAGATGCTCTGCCGTAGGTTCGTCAGACGTGTAACTCTGGATGCACCTTCCCTTAAAAACATCTCATAGTCGTGCTCCTCCTAGGCACATATTTCTGATGCGTGCATTGCGTTTCTTGACATGTCACGAGTGTGCTCGTCTTATTTTTTAAATGACCCACAACGTGCTGGCCCAGATTGACCTTGTCTTCTGGCATGTCTCATGTATGTACATCTACATGAATTATCCTAAATTCTTTTCTGCAAACAGTGTCACTTGTTGCAAGAGTTACCAAGCTTACAGATGGTCTTTCCTTACAGGCATGTCTCCCAGGTGCACTTCCATAAGAACATCTTCGCAATAAGCAGGTTTCCGGTTACTCTTCCTACCGGACGTTGCTACCTATACAGAAATACTATACCGGATGCGTGTCTCCCACACACACGCCCTTCTCCAATCACACCCTTTTCTCGCACGTTTCTCATTCACGTATCCAGGGCTCTCATACATCCTATCATGCCCAGAAAACTCGGACTGTAGAAGGATTAAAGGCTTTCCAGAATGTGTGTCTGCCTTGCTGCTTCTTTGCCCTTGCTAAGGATTTGCATGCTACTTGGATGAAGAAGAAAGATCCCGAAGCACAGAACGAATGACCTGAAGAGATCTTTTATCGATTGTTTAGGTTCTTGACTGACCCGAAGAGTTCTTTTATCAATTGTTTATGTTCTTCTGCGTGGTTTTGCGGGAGGAGTAGGCTCTACACCAAAACCTTGCTCCAGGGGTGATGTTTAAGAGCCAATGCCTTAGGCTCAAGTGGTTGTCCCAGAAAAGGTATGTCTATAGGTGCTACTCGTCAGGATAAAGAGCTACTCTAGTCCTCCTGCCTGGGGATGTTCCCAGGACACTTCGGGATCTCAATTCAGCTCTACCTGTGAAGGACATCAGTTCCTTTGATTTGACTGGTTCTCGAGAAGTATTGGACATCATCAGGATCAACGGTGGCTCTGCCGGAGCTTTTATCGTAGGTTTCACTTAGCTCATACTCTCCTTTTTGGGTAGGGCGAGATGACTTTCGATTTCTCTCGCTCCCCTTTAGCACTGGAAAGATTCGGGCACTGAATCCGCATTGTAATTTTTCCTGACCATATGCCAGCTTCATCGTAAAATAATGATTAAATGCTGTACTGTACTTCACGTGGAAGCTTATTAATGTAGGCATCAGTTTTTTTTATAAAATTATAGCAGGCATTAATGTACTTTTAAGTATTTAGTATAAATATAGGGAACATAATAGTCTATTTAAAAGGCAAATATCCGACCTGCATCAAAACTTGACTGACTTAGTCTTTGATCACCATTAATGACTTGGGGCTGGGTATTACTGTACTTGTGGCCACACACAACCTTAACCCTATGAAGTGGAGACTACCTGTATACAATTATTGAGTTCGAATTAAGAACAGAGTTTGTATGATAGTTTATTAATATTCATTAATATATTTTTTTTATAGGATCCTCATGATGAATTGAAGAACCAAAATATCCTAATGGAGCATGGAAGTCTTGAAGAAACTGCTGAGGAATTTAACCTAACCAAGGAAGAATGTGACTTGGCTCTTGCAAAGGGTCGGAAGATACTCTATGATGAGCGTCAGAAGAGACCAAGACCTCATCTGGATGATAAAATGCTTACAGCCTGGAATGGTACAGTATTGATCTAGTATTTATTTTTCTAATTTCTGAGAAAATGCAGGTGAAGCCCACCACTTTTATCTTCTCTTTAAATTCTGCATCAATCCTAGGCATTTGAAAATAACCAGATCAAGAGTTTTGTATCATAGAGGATACATTTTGTAATTAAAAAAGTTTATTGTTGACATTCCTTGAATGAATATTTCATCATCATTATCTCCTCCTACGCCTTCTTGACGCAAAGGGCCTAGGTTAGATTTCGCCAGTCGTCTCTATCTTCAGCTTTTAATTTAATGCTTCTCCATTCGTGCAAGCGTTAAGAATATCATTGTATTCTGGATACCAGTACATTTGCATCATCAGTCATTACCCGTTTTCCCTATTTTTTCACTTATACAGTAACCAACCACCATAATAACTAGGTGCACTCTGAGAGTGCATTCAGAAATTGGAAAGTTTGCTTGTTGAACATCATTAGGATTAGACATCTTGTAACCCACCCACAGCTCCCAACTCCCTGCTATTTTCCATCAGCTGTGCTTGCTAACAATAGTTAACTAGGCTATGAATTTAACAAGAATTCTTGCATTTACATAATAATTGGTTTAGTATTCTACTCTATACTGTAATCTAGTTATTGATTTTCTTCACATTTTACCAACCATCAATTTCAGGTTACTCTTTTCAAGTTTTCAGTTAGCTGATTGCCTTAACACCAGCTAGTGTCAATGTACAGTATGCTAATTGACATAAACAACAATCATATTGGTGATATATTTGCATGTTATTTTATTCCCCTTGTTTTTAACTACCAATCATTTAAAGTTTTTCCTCGCATTATTAGGCATCATTACTGCTGCGTACGACTGTATTTTTTATGTGTAGGCCGTCCAGCTAAACTACACATTTTATTACAATTATGCTATTGAACTAACAAACTTTGTCAATTAAGAGTAAAAAGAATACAGTCTTTTTAAAATTAAATAGATGTCAGGGTACAGGAAAATGTCAATCCTAATTGAAGAAAAGACGTTTCTCAAGTAATCATATTGTGTAAGTAGAACATCGCCTATAATGTTATTTTTACCTACCTATCGTATATTTTGTTTCATAACTTATCGCATTTTAAGGGTATGTTTGGCAATGATTTGGAAGTGTAATTAATCATATATTGCTAAAAACAAGTAGATTCGCCAATGTTGCCAAACATACAATAATGAATTGTCTTCACTGTTACCCCTACATTAATGGGTCGGTTGCCTGATGCGGCCTCTCTAATGTCTTCTATTAAAGGCATCCTCTTTTTTTTCATTTCTAGGAATTAAAAAGTTTAATGAAGGGTAAAGCATAAAAACAAACAAATAATTGATGCACATTCAATTTTTTTCCCTTTCCACGTAACAGTATTGTAATATATTGTTAACTGTGAATGTTGCTGGAAGATAGTCAATAAAGATGAAATGTCATTAACAAGAAATCTCCCTTCTTTTATCATAAATAGCTAATACAGTAAATTCAACCATTTCATAAGGAATTAGAGAATGTGGATCATCAACATTTTGTACTGTATATATTTTCTTTATCATTTTCAAATTAGAATAAAATTCAGAATAAGATAAAAACATTAATAACTTTAAAAACTATTGAATCTGGACTTTAGATTATAAAGAATATATGAGAATGTTGCCTACAGATTTAACAATAGTGGCTGATGATCCGCTGCTTAGAGTGTCTGCCTATGTGAGGTCACAAGAGAATGTTTTTACTTTTCCTTGTGAATGTAAAATCACTAATATTTCATGTGTATATGTTGTGTGCATTGATTTTTATTATCTTGAAGTATCCTTGAGTTAATATTAGTTTTTTTATTTAATACTTTATAGGGCAATATCTACAAGAGAAAATTACAATATTCTTCACTTTAATGGTATTGCGAGTGTAGAAAGTTACGAAATGAAGATTTTTGTATTTAGGAATTTTTAAAAAGAAAATGCAGTTATTTTGAATAATTTTGAAGTATTGTTTCATGGTTTTATGAACTAAAGGATTCTAGTTTATTTGTTATGCAATCCCACCTGCTTCCTCTCCGTCACTTTTGATTTGTTTTATTGATGATTTTGATAAAATTACAGTGCAGCAAACTGATCTACTGCTTAGCCTCACAATTTGGAAGTCATCCATAATGTGATTTTTCATGCATTTTAATTTTTCAATTATGATTTGTGCACTCATCTCAGCAGTAGTCTGTTAGTTCAAATTTTTAAAGGTGGAGAGTTACAGTACTTTCATAGCTTTACTTATAGTCTGATATTCCTTTGGTTATGGCTAACATTTTCTTAACCTTTCTTCATGCTATATTCTATTTTTGGAATTTACTGTCCATGAATTTTCAGAAATGTATTTCATACATTTTAGGTATGATGTTAGGAGCAATGGCAAAAGCAGGGTCGATCTTAGGAGATGAACAGTATGTTCAGAGGGCATTAGAAGCTGCAGAATTTGTTAAAACACACTTATACAAGGATGGTAAATTGCTTCGTGCTGCATACGCTGCTCCAGAGAGTGGTGTATCTCTGTAAGTTTTAGAGAATTTGTATTCTTTACTGAATGAAAGGTACTTTTTTGCTAATTGTTTAAGTTAAAGTACAGTACTATTGCCCATTCATATTGTGGAAAACGTGTATAAAACTTACCAAAAAATAATAGTGATTGTCAGTTACCCGTACTAGATACAGTAGTGTATTTAAAAATTTTTCATATTTTATGATTTTGTAAATATCTGAAACAGGAAATATTTATTTTACATTTTAGGGGTTCCTGCATTTCTGGTTTTGTGGATGATTATGCGTGGATAGTTAGAAGTTTCCTCTATCTTTACGAAGCTACATTAGACACTACTTGGCTTGAACTGGCTGAGGAGCTGCAAGATAAGCAGAATGAGCTCTTTTGGGATCCAGAAGGAACAGGATATTACATGACTGAAAAGGGGGACGAATCTATTCTTCTTCGAATCAAAGAAGGTTTGGATACATCATTACTTAATATGGTTTTATAGCCCGGGTAATTGTAAATATATCAAATGTATAAAATTACCTTGCTCAGTTATATATTTGGTTTGCTTATGCCTTAAAGAGAGTTGTAAAGTATAGGTAAATCATAAATTTCAATAATCTTCACCAGATATTCATTTGCTGTATGCTTTGAACCTCAATTTCAAGCAAAAAAGAAGTTTGAACAAGGATCTGAGTTGATATATATATATATTGATTACCCAGGAAGTGACAGAAACATTATTTATTGAGCTCAACTTCCATCTTCTTAGTGTTAGGACATTCAGTTTTTCTTTGAGAAGTGTATACGAGTGATCTCTGGTTTCTTGGTCTTCATCGGAAAGCTTGGATTTTTAATGCATTTATACATTTTGTTTTTTTCTATTATAAAAAAGTTTTCCTCTATCACCATTTTGGTTGATCTCTAGGTAGTCAGCCTTACAGGTTGAACATCTATAAATAAAATACTTTAAGAACAATAATGACATTAAATTAAATCTTTCATATTTAAACTATAAAAACTTAAATAAAAAAAAAAAAACAGAGAAATAAGATAGAACAGTGCCTGATTGTACCCTCAAGCAAGAGAACTCTAATCAAAGACAGTGTGTAATTGGATGAAAATATTGATAATCCAAGAAGAATTTGGAATAGTTTTGAACTTCGCAATTTGAAGTAAACTTTAATCCCATTTTTTCCTTCTTTTTTTTTTTGGCAGACCAAGACGGTGCTGAGCCCTCTGCAAATTCTGTATCTAGTGTTAATTTGGTGCGTCTAAGTCCATTGCTGGAGAGACCAGATTATCGTGAAAAAGCAGAAGCCATATTCCGCCTGTTTTCTGGGCGGTTAAATAAAATTCCAATTGCTCTACCAGAAATGACAACAGCTTTATTACTCCATTCAAATCCACCAGTGCAGGCAAGTCTTTTAGATGGTCGAGTTGTATGAAAGTAATTTGTCCAAAAATTAGATCTTCCTTTTTAATACCATTTGAAATGTGCTATACATTAACATTTGGAGGGAGAGTAATCTATTGAAATGTGAAGAATTCAAATATTGCAAATAATTCTATTAATGAATTTTATTAAATTTTCACTAGTACTCTTTTAATGAAGAGGAAAGATGAGGATGTTCTTTAAGATAGTGTTTGTGGAAAGATTTGAAATTTTTGCTTGTATCAGATTTTTTTTCATTAATGTAGTTTTGTTTATTTTCATATACCACTTTAAATATTACATAAGAACTTGAAATATTAATAAGCCAAGGAAATTTCACATGAATATACCCACACAAACAGGAACTCCAGCCAACCTGTATTTAGAGGCTATGCCACAGCCCAAGAGTAGAAAACACTGTTTAAACTTTTGATATCAATTGCCCTGTGAAGTGATTAACAAGGTAAAGTCATTTACTACAGGATAGGCCTTCTCCTTTATTTTAAGATAGGCAAAGGCTAGGAGAAGGAAAACTCCAAAATCAAACCAAACAAGACCCCAACGGCGGTGCTTCCCAACGCCGGCGGAAGAGGGCAATGCCTGTCGGGCAGGCAACAAGGCGGGCCTTGACATAACAAGAACCCGGCAGCCCGATGCAACCAACATCGGAGAAGCCGCCTGTCTCATATGTCTTGAGCCGCGGTGAAAATGATGTGGGCCAAGTGTGTGTGCGTGGCCGTTGCAAAGCCACGACCACCCAAAACAATATACCCAGCTACTGGCATTCTGTCGTTTCCTCCACCCTTCTTCATCTCTTTCTCACCATCATCATCATCATGACCACCAGCAAGTCCTGAGGCGACAGCACCGTGGGTGAAGGGGGCAGGCCTGGATAGCTGGAAGCCCTTAGCCCACGACTGCACTCAGGCGGCGAGTCTAAGATTCAGTCGCTCTCTGGTGACGGTGCCGTGACACCAGAGTTCGGCAGCTGGACCCGTGACTGGGCTGGCCTATTGAGGACACCGCAGCCCACCCCACATGGGGAGGCCCCTAGAAAAGGTGGGGTAAACATCGGACACGGCAAACGCGTCTGGTCAGCTCACCGCGGCTGGCGGACATCCCACTAATGCGGTCAAAATAACAAGAAAAAAATATTAACCTTAGGTGCGTGGAACATCCGCACCCTCCAAGACGTGACGAACACCAACCGCCCGGAACGATGTACAGCCCTCGTCTGCAAGGAGCTAGCCCGCTTCAATGTTGATGTGGCGGCTCTTAGCGAGACCAGACTACCCGAAGAGGGCAACATCAGGGAAGCTGGAACAGGCTACACCATCTTCTGGAAAGGCAAGGCCCTAGAGGAGCCTCTCATCCACGGTGTCGGCTTCGCCATCCGTTCCCAGCTAGTGCAGCAGCACAACCTAGCTCCCAAGGCCATCAGTGAGCGCCTGATGACTGTCCGCATCCCCATCACGCGGGACAGACATCTCACCCTGATCTCTGTCTACGCCCCGACTATGACCTCAACCGATGATAACAAAGCTGCCTTCTACACCCCGCTCGACCGCACCATCCAGGCAGTGCCCGCCAATGACAAGCTCGTTGTGCTTGGCGACTTTAATGCCCGAGTAGGCAAAGACCATCGCCTGTGGGAGGGAATTATCGGCCGCCATGGCATTGGAAATTGCAACGCCAATGGCCAACTCCTACTGGGTCTGTTTGCAGAACACCAACTTGTGGTAACCAACACCATCTTCCAGTTACCAAAGCGACAAAAGACCACATGGAGACACCCACGGTCTAAACACTGGCACACCCTGGACTACGTCCTGACCAGAGCCAGAGATTGAGGAGACGTCCGCATCACCCGATCCATGCCCGGAGCGGACGACTGCTGGACGGACCACAGACTCCTCATCTCCCGACTCTCCGTGACGACCCTACGACCACCCAGAAGGGCACCTGACAGCGTACCACACCAACGCTTTGATTGTAGTAAGCTCCGCAACCCACAGGTGGCACAGAACTACAAGGAGGCCTGCGAACAATACCTCGCAGACCCTGTGGGTCAGGCCACGGTTGAGCACCACTGGACCACCCTCAGAAACGCCATGGCCCGTGCTGCGGAGGAAACACTAGGCTACACCACCAAGAAACGGCAGGATTGGTTTGATGAGAATGATGCTACCATCTCTCTTCTCATTGAAACCAAACGACAAGCACGCCTGACTTCGGAAAACCAACCAACAGCAGCTAACAAATGTGCTCACAAGGTGGCTGAAGCTGGGTGCCAGAGAGGTATCCGTGAAGCCCAGAATACCTGGTGGCAAAGAAAAGCTGCAGAAATACAGAGTTTCGCTGACCAACGTGACCTGCGCAGCTTCTATGCAGCAACAAAGGAAATATTCGGTCCCACACGGTCATCAGTGGGCAGCCTGAAGGACGCGGATGGGGCCTCGACCATCACCGACAGCGAGGGCATCCTGGCCAGGTGGAGGTCTCACTTTGAGAACCTCCTCAATGACCAAGCAGACACCCCAGACGATCTCCTGCGAATGACCCCGCAGCATCCCGTCCGTCACTGGATGGCACTACCACCCTCCATCCATGACTTCAACAAGGCCCTGCAGCGCATGAAGCCCGGCAAAGCCCCAGGGCCAGACAACATCCCGTTGGAGCTCCTCACTCACGGTGGCCCCGGCTTGAGGAACCGTTTGATGCTCCTTATACTGAAAATATGGGAGACCAAGACCCCCCCCAGTGACTTCCGCAATGCAAACATCACTACCATCTTCAAGAAGGGAGACAGGGAGAACTGTAACAACTACCGGGGAATATCACTACTAAGTATTGCGAGTAAGATTTTCGCTCGGATTCTCCTTGACCGCCTCCTTATCCTCGCAGAAGACGTCCTCCCAGAGTCCCAGTGCGGCTTTCGATCTTCCCACGGGACCATAGACATGATCTTCTGTGCGCGACAACTACAAGAGAAGAGCCTCGAACAACAACAGCCCATAATGTTCATCTTCTGGGATTTGAAAGAGGCCTTCGACAAAGTACCTCGACCTGCCATGTGGGCTGTCCTCAAAAGATATGGCTGCCCACCCGATTTTGTCAAGCTGGTGCGTGCCCTCCATGACGGAATGGTTGGGAGAGTCTGCCACCAGAACTCTCTTTCAGACCCATTCCCCATCAACGGCGGCCTGAAGCAGGGCTGTGTTCTGGCCCCGACGTGTTTCTCGCTATACACCGCAGCAATGCTCAACGAGATTCCCCCAGACACACCCTCAGTCGACCTACGTTTCCGCATGGATGGAGGCGCTTTCAACCTCGCTAGACTCCGAGCCAGAACCAAGACCACCTTGTGTGCAGTGCGAGAACTGCAGTATGCTGACGACAATGCCACCCCAGGTCAGACGGCAGAGGACCTGCAGTCGTTAGCTGATGCATACAACTCTGCCTACGAACGTTTTGAGATGCAAGTCAACTCAGACAAAACCAAGACCCTCGTCCAACATCCACCAGGACTGATGCTCCCCAACTTCAATACCACAGTGAATGACCAACCGTTAGAACAGGTGGACCAGTTCTCCTACCTAGGGAGCATCCTAACATCAGCTCCCACAAGCAAAAAGGATGTGGAGAACAGGATCAGGGCAGCCCACTCTGCCTTTGGCCGACTCAATTTAACAACCACGCACTGACAATGACCACCAAAATAATGGTGTTCAGGGCAGTAGTCCTCTCCACGCTCCTGTATGCATGTGAAACATGGACGCTATATAAAAACGATCTTAAAAACATAGAACGCTTCCAACAAATGAAACTGAGGCAGATCTTGAAAATCCCCTGGGAGAGCCACACCACCAACATTGAAGTCTTAGAACGTGCCTCGCTGACCAGCGTGGAGGCCACCATCATCCACCACCGCCTCCGCTGGATAGGACACGTGCATAGGATGGATCCATCTAGGCTCCCAAAGAAAATATTTTACGGAGAACTGACCCAGGGCACCAGACCACGAGGAGCCCTGAAAATGCGTTATACAGATCAACTAAAGCGCACCCTGGCTCTAATTGACATCGATCCTTCCTCATGGGAAGAAACAGCCAGGGACAGGAAAACCTGGAGGAGTACAGTACACCATGGCACCGTGGACTTCGAGGAGAGGAGGAGACAAAATGAGGAGGCTAGGAGGAGAAGAAGGAGAGAGCGATTAGAACAGCCCCGCCCACCACCTACCCTCCCTTGTGAACACTGTCCGCGACTCTTCCACCACAGACTAGGACTTAACAGCCACATCAGGCATAAGCACCCACCCCACAGATAGGAGGCTGATGGCCAACGACAGAACCCAATACTCGGACACGAGTGGGCGCTGACGACGACGACCACTTTAAAAAGTAGCTCATCCATATTTTTTTTGAAGAATAGTATGTGTAAAGTGAATTACAAATGAATTAATCTGGCATTAAGTTACAGAATTGAGTGATTTTATTAGGATTATCATGTTAGTGTTAACGGTAATCATTGCATGCAAGTGAACCAGTATTGTACTATGAAACCCTGAAAAACAAGTACAGTACTTCTTATGCAAAGGAACAATAGTATAAATACCTGTCAAATCAGTTCTGGGGATGCTAAATTAACACAAATGTGAGTGTTACTTTACTGAAGTGATGAAGCCAAGTGAAACAAATGTGCTGTCTTTTACACAGCACCCTGTGGGTAGCACTAAAGATTCTGTGCACTTCTTTTGGTCCAAGCTGTATTTTCTGTTTTTTTTACTTTGTTTTTCCCCCCTAGCGTGTCTTAATACATAACTGTCTAATTTATGTATTTTTTTTTTCTGTAGTTTCATCTCACATGAAAGAAACCATTCAGAGCATTTTAAGTCACAGGTTAATTTACCTGCTTAAAGAATATGAAATCTGATAATGATAATGTATAAACCAAGACACTGGTATGAATTTGAAATTTTTGAAAAGCATTGTAAAAAAAAGAATTTAACTTGTTATAAACAATATTACCTATGACAACATATTATTTATGACACTTATCTTAAGTAAATTATATCAGTTATGATACTAATGATAATACAGTACTCTTGATAGAAAAAAAAAATAGTAAATTGAATCAGTTGTAAACTACAATATATCATCCAACCTTTTATGAATAAAAGAGTGGCTCAGGCATTTCCATGAAATAAAATTTATAAATACTTTGACCTTTTTCAGATCATTCTCGCAGGAAAAATTGGTACAGAGTCTTTGAAGAATATGCTGAAGACATTGCATGGGCTTCAAATCCCCAACAGAGTTCTCTTATTAGCAGATGACAACACAGGATCATTTATGTATGCTCGTCACAAATCGCTCAATAACTACCATCCAAAGTCCAACGAGACTTTAGCTTATGTTTGCCATGATTTCAAGTGTTCATTGCCTGTTAGCAAGCCAGATCTTCTTAAGGAGACACTGAAAACTCATATGACTGCATCTTTGTAAGTATTTATCCTGTTCTAATAATGGTGAAGTTTGGCTTTGTCAGAAGGCGGCAGTCCCTTACGTAAATTATTTGAGTCTCCTGTTAAGAAACTAGTAATTTTCTTTTTTCATAATGAAGAAATTAATAACTTTTAATTTTACTCCTCTTCCTGTCGAAAATTTCTCCAAGGCTCATAACTGGTTGAATATAATTCAAAGATAATTATTCCAACATAAGGTTTGCATTGAATAAATTTCAGGGAAGCAATATACAAGTTATAAAATCAATTGAAAATATTTTGGGGAATGAGTTCTCTCAATGTTCAAAGTTAAAAGTTAACTTTAGTAACTTGAGATTTTATTTGGGAATTTGATAAAATGCCTATAGTAACCTTAATTTAATGAAAAACCTATATGCATATGATTTTTTACATTTGGCTAATTTTAAGAGGGAATTTTAATCTGGTTTGGTGTATTGTATAATACTCTGGGAAGGAACCTTTAATCTGAAGTAAGTTAGTAAATAGTACATCAGAGAATGGTAAATTAACCTTTAAGAAGACTAGTGGAAGAGTTTTGGTTTTTCTCCAATGAATATAGTTTCATTTGACTTTGAAAGTAAAGTTTTTTATATTTACTGTAAGAGAGGCTCCAGCATATAGTATTTTTTATCTAATGTTACATGTCAATATTGTAACTTTAGTTAAGAGTACAGTATTACCATATTTGAGATGTAGTTGAGATTGATTGCAGAAGCGGTATAGCCAGTTCTTTAATTATTCTGCAAGTAGTTATAACTTCTGCAATTTGATAATTAATTAAATATTTAAGTAATAAATGTAACTTCTGTTCTGGAACCCTGAAACTGGACTCTACGCATGCAATGAAAAGATCATGGGTTCAGACTCCATCCTGATTAGGGATAAAATTTGATGTACGTAGTTGTATTAAAATTACTTGTATACAGAAGTAAGCTTTCCTGCAATTGAAATATTTAGATATATACTCTTAGTCATAAAAGCTTTTTCAAGTGAGAAAACTTATAAAATACTCTTAAAATTTAGTTATTAATTATTCATGGATAAGTGACTGTTCATACTTTCCTTCCTGTAGTTTGTCCTAGAAAAATACTGGTTTTAAACACTTCTGTAAATGTGAGTTATCTAGTAACTGTTTGACACGAGTAACTAATTTACATATACAGTAGTAATTTTTTCTTTAATTAAAATAGACCTTTCACATATTCATGAGTAACATTTTTATTGTAAGTACTGTGAAGTTTATTTTTTTGTTCCTGAGAACACGATACCCAGTATCATTGGAGCTAATAGATAGTATCAATACTTTTGAAAATTTGATATAGGATGTTTTAGAGATAAGTAAGAAATCAAGATTATATGCATTAGTACAGCATATAAGTGTGAATTTGAGTTTATTTTAGATATTTAAATGATTTTTTTAAAAAGAAGCCTTTGACATTTAAGCACTGCATGACAGATCTAAGTAAGTTTGAAAGGAACAAGTTGCACGCTGGCTTACTATTTGTCTTCTTTTATTAGGGGAGTAGTGCTTCTTGAGTTCTATTAAACAGTTTTGATGTTTTATGGCCTTATTTTTATCTTTGTTTAACTGCACTTTATAAATTATTGGGAAGTTTGTATACAGGGAGGATTAGATTTTACTATAGGATGTTTCTCCATGTGAAACAAATGAGAAAAGTCTGCTGAAGAAAACTTCCTATTATCTTTTTAACAATTTACCTTTTTTTTTCATATTGGAAGGTGATTGGTTGGAAATATTGTTTAACAGCTTTTTATTTCGTGAAATTTTCCCATTTGAAAATTAGCTAGTAAATTTAGCTGGTAACATAAGTAGTTCATATTTAAAGAGACCAATATTCATAGCCAGAATAAGGATATGGTTTAAGTTTGTAAATCGGTTATGGAATATCGTGAAATTTATAAGTATCAGTATCAGTACAGTGTACTTTAGCTTTCTGGTGTAATTACATAATTACACAGTGATTACAGAATGCGGTTTTTTGTATAGGTATTTAGAAGAGAATATATTTGAAACCATAACAGAAAGGATCTGATAAGGAATGTCATATCTT
Source organism: Palaemon carinicauda (assembly GCF_036898095.1). NCBI lineage: Eukaryota > Metazoa > Arthropoda > Malacostraca > Decapoda > Palaemonidae > Palaemon > Palaemon carinicauda. Next base: position 39,065,105 of record NC_090738.1, read on the forward strand.
TATCAGTACAATCTATGGTAAAAGACTGATTGAACTAGGTATATTGTTTGATATTCTACTGTATTTTTAAATTATAATATACAGTAGACTTATTTCCATCTGATTTATATTTTTACAGAATGAGAAATCTGGAAATGTAGGTTAATTTCATTCAAGAGGCTCCAACAGTTAATAGTTTTAATTTTTTATTGTTAAAATTGAGACAAGATGGGATTTTTACAGTAGAGCAAAGTTGTTTTCCCTTTTGTCATTGTCTACCTAATTATTGTAGTGATTCTGTTGATTGACTCTGTAGAAGTGTAAGATTAATATTTGGATTTATAAGATTCTCAAAGTGTTTGATGTAATCATTTGTAGATACATAGTATATATATTTTTACAGTGAATCTATTAATGTCTGTGTATTGAAAATGATAAATTACCTTTCTTAATAATAAAAACTGAAGTTTACTCATGATAAAATTGGTAGATGGCCTTGTAGCAATCTATGTTATGTTAAGAAAGTTTATGTAAATGTAACAATTTACCCACTTTTAGTGCATGTACATGTAACTGCAAACATAAAAACTCATTTAGTAGAAATTGTGTATGGGTAGAAAGGTTGTGAAACTTACTTGCTATGGGTTCTTAGCAATGAACAGAGTTAAAAACCTAATTAGTAACCAATTTATTTAGACTTTATGCAATTCTCAGATGCCTTTGTTAAAAAAAAAAAAATCTGAAATTATGCAAGTAATAATGTCAGGGATTAAATTAAAATTATTGTATAGCATAAGCAGTTCATGCATAACACATAGCTTACTTTAACAACTCTCAACAGCTTTAATAAATTCTAGTTAAGGTATTGTACTTTAACCTTGTCTTTAGTTGAGGAGTTTGTTTAAATATTGCTTTGAGAGTCGAAGGGGAAATTATTTACAGTATATATTTCAGAAATTATAGTACAGTTCATTTTAGCTGAATTCAATAATAATGTCCACAGATGAATGTTACAATATTGAAAATGTCTTAGGCCTTAAAACAAATGTGGTTTCCAAGCTTTGATGAGATATGAGGGAAGTTTTCTGTTTATCACCTGACTTGGATTTTCTGTGATATTTAGATGTATTGTTGTGCAGGAGATTGCAGAATTTCCCCTTCGTACTTCTTCGACTGGGGAAGATATATGCAGTACATGGAATAATTGATGTCTTAGATTTAATGCAATTTTATTAGACAGAATGTATGGTTACTAAGAAAGCTATGTAGAACATCACATTCTCTTTCTGGCTTTGTGAGTCTATCTAATGAGTTGGAGGATCAAAGTATCGAAGTATGACCACCAAATGCATGGTCAAATGTAAATACATTCTGGGTACATGGAATTTTATATTTGTAAAATGTGGTATAAAGTACATAAAAGATTACTGTGTACTTTAATAGTTAATGGTTGAAAATTGCTTGCTGGAAATTTTGCACATAAGAGGGAAGTACAATTCAGGTATCGTTTAAAGGAATTTGACGTCTAAAAATAATATGTAATTTGTACTCATTTTCATTTTTATATTTTTCTCATATTGTAATCAACAGATTATACAATATGATAGTTGGCCATTAAACTTTTTTTTTATGTCAGAAATGATGTCAATATACAATCAAATTTTAGTTTATAAACAACTGTAGTTGAAGGAACTTGGTAAATATGGTGTAAGATTTTATTTTTTGCAAGGTACTATATGCACTTTAGTCCTGCAGTAGAATTTGGTCCAGTTTGAAATGTTTTATAGGCTTAAATTGCATTAGGATTTTTTTATAGATTAGTCTTTCAATATTTGCAGTATCATTATTTTAATACAAAATCATAATTTTGCAATTATTTTTAGCAGGTTTGAACATAAGGGCAAATATTTAGGACTTTAATTAGCATTTTTATCTAGGATTAATAACCACTGCTGTTGCCATCATGGTTAAATGTCACACACAGAACCTAGATAAGAAAGCCACACTTGGTGATTGGTCAGCAAGACAGAATGACAAATTTCTTGATTCTGATCATCAAAGTGTATTGTACTAGTTTCTAAACAATTCCTTCCTTATAAGTCCTATTGTATTGCCAGATTTTTAAAGTGAATTATGCGTTAACAAAGATCTTTGTATTCAGGACACCAGTAAAGTACAGGTTCTTATTTATGAAATAAATTTTTCAATAATCTCTTAATTAATTTTTCAGTAACATATAGCAAATGCGGTAATTAGTAAAGAATTTTTGTGTGAATAGTTCTAAATTTTCTCATTAAAATTTTTTATTTGCATAAGGTTGAACATGAGCCATTTTAGAGTTTTCTAATCACCCTATTTGTATAGAGACTAGGCAGTAATTTTGATCTGCTGTGGGACCTGTGAAACTTTCTTTTTAAAGAATGTTATTTCAAAGGTTCTGGTAGATTGGTTTTGTATATTTTGACCTTGAAGCTAGGTTTCGTTTTTTAATAGTTTAATTATCATCTTGCCCCTCTAGGCTTATTGGTATTAAAGGATGTCTAGTTTTGTTAGGAAGAATTGACAGGATTTTGTAAATGGTATGAAATTGAGGTAATAAGTATTTTTCTAATTGAAAATGTTATTGCCCCAGGGGTTAGACGAAATGCAGTAAACATTTGCCACAACACTTTTGTACACCTGTAAGGGTATGCAATAAAACTGTTACAATCATTTAATTTATGTATTTTTTTCAATATTTACAATTAGTACTCTATAATTCTAATCCAATGGAAAAGTTATTTTATACATTATTTTACAAGATAATCAAATGAAGTTTAATTAGTGCTGAATATTACTGATTCTAGCTTAAAATAATTTCATTAATAGTGATCAAAAGTACAGAATGTTAAAATATTAATATGCGAGGTTCTAGCAGAATTAATTGTGAAGAGCCCTACATATAATGTCATATGTGAGGTTTTGTGAAGAACTGTAAAGTTTATGAGGTGGATTACTGAATATAGGGGAGAAGGTGTGAAAACTTAAAAGAATTTTATTTTTCAATGTCATACAATTCCTACTATAATGAGATAATCTATTTTGACTAATTTTCTGGTCTTTTCTATGACTAAATACTTTATTCCCAGTATATAAAGAGTAAGGACCTGTTGACTGACTGGCTGCAGAGTATGCATAACATAGAGATCCTGAATTCCAGACAGGCAAGTATGAAGATTCTCATATTAACATCTACCGTGCTGTAAGCAAATAGTATGCTGTAGTTTCCTAGATTAAGCTATTTTTAAATTAATTTTATTTCCTTTTTGGAGATTTTTGTTTCCCTAGTGAATTAAGTTTTCTGCCATTCTGGCCCTTTATGAATGCCACTTGTCCCAATTACAGTCATTCTTGAATCACCCCTATGTAATTCATTTGTATTTGTTCCTATACATAAACAAACTATGCAATTGATTTATTCCATTATGTATACAAACCACAGTCCTTACAGAGGAGTATGATTTCAGAGTAGCTGGAATGGCTGTAATGTTAGTTACTGGAAGGGGGACAGAAAGCAATCACCTAACTTCGACTGCAAACACACACAAACAGCCTCTGCTGGCAATCTTTTCTCTTTTAAGTTCATTGGCGATGGGCATCTTACATGGTGACATGCGTGTCTCTTAATAAATCTAGAAAGAAATGCGGCAGGTTTGAGTAAATCTGCTGTCGAGTAACATCTTCATTGTTCTGTTTATCAGGGAACAACAGCTTGCAGTCAATCCCTTGCAACATGTGCAAGTCGTGGCCGTCCCCAGTGGGTGGAGTTATGGTAGAAGGAGTTTCTTTTTCTCGACCTATGGTGTCTCCATTGCAATCCTCTGGGTCCTATGGAGGAAAATGTAAGGATAAGAGAATACCAGCTAGTGCTTGGGACATACTTCAAGGAAAGCTTTAGTACTTCCTTTACTTAACCCGTAAAGTTTGCCTAATGCTTTACAAACTGACCAGGACACTGGAAAGAAATTAGACCTGTGGAAGTTGTGCTATAGCTTAGGCATCACCGGTGTTTAGTCTGTGGAGAAGCAACTTGAGGTGCTGGCTGATGAAAGAGCCTTAATGCCTTAGCAGGGTGTGTATTCCCTGTTTCCTCAACATGTGGCGGCACTGGAGGATGTTATGCCAGCCCATGTGTTCTCATCTGCTGTTGGGAGGTTAAGAAGGATTCTGTTAACCTCTAACACAGCAAGATCATCATTGCCTGGCCCCAAGACTTACTCTGAAATCTGTCAAGTAGTGTACATACTTTTCTTCACCATTAACCACACCCTTTGCTTTTGACCCTTCTGACACTTCTCCTCTTGCCCCAAGAAGTCATGCAAGTCCAAGAATGTCATTCTGTTGCAGTCTATTGTGATTCAAACTGATCTGTAATCACATATGCTTCAGAGATGGTGCAGTACTGAGAACCAACCCAGCCTAGGAAGGAGCCTAAATACGTGGTACAAGTGCCCACGTGCCTGATAGCTCAATCCTGCACCAGACCAAGCAAGCATTGTGGGTCCAAATGAAGGCCACTATCCTCTTCCTCCTCTTTTACCTGGATGATCACTGTATACCTCAGGATCTTTCCTTATGATAGACTTCAGTACCAAAGAGCGAGAAGCTCGCTCTTGGTGGAAAATGAACCTACGTTTGCAAGAGCTAGATTACCTAAGCTATTCCAGAGCTACCAGTCCATGTGTCAATAGCCTATGCACCGAGATAATCCAATGCAATAGGGAATATGAATAAGTAACCTCCCAGGACACCAAGATGTCCCATTGGATGGGCAATTGACGGCAAGGCTCTATTCCCGCAAGTGACAGGTACTTATACTAAAGTACCTAGTTCTTCAGCCTCTTGGGGTGCAAAACCTAGTTGTAGTTCTTTCTCTGAAATAGAGTCCGATTGTTGATCGGTCTATCCTAAACAGGTGGTTTCTCCATGGTACCATGCTCAGTCCAGCTTTTGGATACTCTGGAAGAAAGGAACTGTCTCCTGAGGTATTCGTCAAGATCCCTCACTCTCGTAAGGGAGTAGGAATTCTGGGATGTCAATGACCCAATGACACACTATACCAGTCCAGTGCCTACAGAGGTGAAGAACACTGAGGCAAAGTACTCTTTTGTGACTACAATGAGGTCAGTCAGAATACCGTAAGACACTGCCTCCCACACACTCAACAATGAAGATTTGACGTGCAAGAAGGTGCGAATCTGTCTCCTCTACCCATCAGTCTTATAGATTGACTCTAATACGAGGGCTGCATTGAGATCAACCACTAATCCAGGGTGGTTGCCTACCTTGCCACAACCCAGGATTTGAGAAACCCTGAGACATGAACAGAGAACACCAACTTGAACCTTTTAGGTGTGAGGGCCGTGACCACCTCCTTGGAGTACCAGTCCTGAAAAGGAGGGCTGCTGTTGACTCCCACCTCGCCAGGCAAGTCGAGAAGATGAGGTGTTGAACGTGAGGAATGTTCCATTTCTGGAGGCTAAGCCCTCTTTCCACAATAAGTAAAGGTGACAATGGAAAAGTGGAGCAAGGAGTGTCATTTCTCCTTTGTGCAGTTACCTTGAAATGCCCAGACCCTTCAAAGGCTAGATTGAAGAGAACTTAAATTCTTACCATGCCTAAGATTGGCACTGAAGAAAATTCATGCAATCTTTATAGCCCTGATCTAGACCTCCAGCTTCTTTCTCTTCAAAGAAAGGCTCCACCCTTTTGTCCTCAGCCTGGCGACTAGCCATCGACCTCTGTCTGCTGAAAAACTTTGTTTATCTAACTCCATTCAACACAGAAGGCAATGACTGTGTGGTCTACCACCAGATACATAAAAATCATTCTTTCAGTTGACCCGTAGGATGCGTATTTTCAAATAACCTTTCATCAGTCCTACAAATAATATCTCCACTTACTTTTCCAGGGAGTAGTGTACCTATTCAAAGCCCCATGCTTCAGTGGTATCTGATGCCTTGCTAATCGGCAACCATCGAACTCTCTTCCCATCTTATTCTGGTGGAGCAAGAAGTATGGGGAAATGTTTCCTGGTAGTTTAATGATGATAATTTCAACTGTGGAATTTCACTAACCTCTTCACCTCTTTGAGATGTTCTATTCTTGGACGCATACAAGTAGGGGTTGAACATAACAGAGGAAACAAGTTGATTTAGGAGTGTGGTCTAAAGAAGAAAAGCTTTCCAACTGTAAAGAAGAAAAGTGTCTGCTGAAAATGAAAGCTTTCCAACTAAGTTTGATTGGGCACTCACTACTGTTGATGAACAACACACTACTGTATTATGGTTGTAGCATGCATGACCAAGCAAGGAGGGATCGTCTTGTACAGTCTTGCAAAGTCGGTGCAAATGTGAGTAGTAGACAGGGTTCCTTCAGGCTAGAGCGTCTCCGTCCACGCTCAGTTGGCAGGGGCAGGTTGTAGATTTAGTGAACCCTACATCAATGCATGGCGGAAAGGCTTCCTGCTCTCCGGGGATTAACAGAGATTGACCAGTAGTTATAAGATTGAACAGGATATTCCTGATAATCTGCTCCCACACTTACGATCCTGTTGTGGTATCGGAGGATGCCTTTCAAAACCTGAGAGACAACCTGGACGAGTATGGGTGTCAGGCCTCCAGGTGCCACATACTGAACAGTATCTAGATTTGCTGATGCTCTTATCAAGGTGAGAGAAAACCACCCTGCTTACCCATTCTTCTCTGTCAGCCCACCTTCAGAAGGATTATTACTCCATGAAGTCCCTTGTACTTAAGGGTTAAGCTATCCAGCATATTGTCTGAGTGGAAGACTTTTTGTGGAGCCCTGCACAGGTTAAGTCTGGAGACCTATGAAGGTCCCCTGCAGCTTTCTAGCAAGGGAAGTGTGCTATCTTCCGCAAGTGGTGTTGCGGAAGAAGTACTTCTCTAGTAGGAGCCTTTGCAATTAAAATATCTTTTTTTTTTTCTTTTTTTTTTATCCTTTTCTGAAAGAACATCCTCTTAGTCTGCAGTGAAAAGGTTATCGTTCAGCCTTCAGTCAGGTCTTCAGAATGCTCCTTGTTGGGAACTGTGCGCTCATGAGCTGTATAAAAAATTGAGTTACATTTGGCAAACTACAAGGATCTGTATGTTGTGTGCTCACACTAGACACCGGAAATATTAACAATATCGATCAATATATCACATGCTTTCACATGACACCAGATATATTCACATGCTTGAAACAAAACATCTATAACTGTATGAATAACATACCGCAGTAAAGAAAGTTATTTACTTCATCTCATTTTTGTACAGCAAGGATACATGCAAGAAATTCTTGTCTTTAATGCAGTATTCTTACTAAATTAGCACTAAAAATCACAAATTTTAAGTAATTTGTATTTTTCCTAACAGTACTTACCTCGAACTACTTTCTTAGGAGTATCTGGGATCTCCTCCCAACCGACCAGAATTTTGTGTAGTTTACCCTACTCCCGTTTTCTATGCGGGGTAACCTCTGGTGGAGTGATACGCGCCACGAGGCGACCCCGGGTCAGAGAGCATGCTTGCTCAGGTCTCGATCCCCAGTAAGTTTTTGACAGCTTAGGTTTCTATGAAGTCCAGTAAGGCACTCGGGGTAGGATGGGTGGGCCATGACCCGAAAGTAGTTCGAGGTAAGTACTGTTAGGAAAAATAAAAATTACTTAAAATTTTTTATTTGTTCCAACACGGAGTACTCACCTCGAACTACTTTCTTAGGAGACTTATACTTTAGGAGGTGGGAGTGTCCCTCCGGACCTAGAGACCGTGATGAGTATAGAAGAGGAACCTAGATAGGAGACTAGGTTCTGCTGACCCTAAGGAAAACACGAGAAAATAGGGAAAACTACGCAAAAAACTATCTTAGTGTCTAAGTAACTCACCTCTGCAAAAAAATCCTAGGAGACTCGTCCTTCCATTGATAGTGTATCCCATGGCAGTTAGGGGGTTTTTAGGGTCATTTCCGGGAAGGTAATAGGGGAAGGATGAAAAAGGGGATAAGGAAGGAACCTGTGTCTCTTGGACTTAATGCCCGAGGTTACTCCTGGGGCTACACCTTTAAATCGTTTGGAGCGCGGAAATGACAGGACCGAGCGAGAACCTGTCCAGGGACCTCCTCGAGCAGTCCTTCAAGTAGTGAGCCGTATAGGTAGACTGACTAGACCATGTACCTGCCCTCAGGAATTGGCCCACTGCCATGTTTTTCTCAAAAGCCAATGAAGTACTTAGACCCCTAATGTCGTGGGGTCTGGGCTTTCCTGGAAGGGGGACCCCTGCACTACTGTAGGCCCTGACGATCACCTGCCATAGCCAGAAGGAGATAGTATTCTTGGAGACTGGATTCTTTACTAGTCCCGAGGAGACGAACAGACTCTTGATTTCCGGTTGAAGTCTGGCTGTCCTCTCTAAGTAATTCTGTACCGCCCTGACAGGGCACAGAAGCAAGTCCCTCGGGTTGTTCGAACGAGGGATTGCGGGCACTGAGAATCCTTCAAACTTGGGGTCCCAAACTGCTGGATTCTGAGTCTTGGCCATGAAGGATGGTACGAACCTGAAGGTAGCTTCACGCCAGCCCTTCGAGTGTGATACCTCGTACGACAGTCCATGACTCTCCCCTACCCGTTTTGCTGAGGGTGAGCTCTCTGTCCAAGATGTCCTTTAGGAGTTCGAAGGGAGGTTCTGACAGCATCTTCAGGACTCTAGCTACGTCCCACTGGGGCACCCTAACGGCCTGAGGGGGTCACGATTGCTCGAAACTCTTGATGAGCATCGAGATATGTCTGGAGGTACCCAGGTCGATGCCCTTCAGGAGGAAGACTTGGCTCAGGGCAGCCCGGACTCCTTTGATGGCTGGGATGGACATGTTTACCTCGTCCCCGAGATAGACCAGGAAGTCTGCTATCTCCGGGATGGAGGCCTGCAACGTCTTGATGTTCTTCGAGACGCACCACTTAGTGAAGGTAGCCCATTTTGCCTGGTATACTGCGGCTGACGAACGTCTCAGGTACCCTGACATCCTTGTTGCTGTCCTCGACGAATATCCTTCCTTCCTCAGGAGGCGCTCGATAACCTCCACGCGTGAAGGCAGAGGGACCGAGGGTTTTCGTGGAACCTTTGAAAGTGCGGTTGCCGGAGAAGGTCTGGTCTGTCCGGAAGGGGCCAAGGTGGAAGGCGCGCCAGTTCCTTCAGATCTGCGAACCACTCTCTCTCCGGCCACCAGGGCACTACCAAAGTCATCCACAGGTTGTCCGCTCGCCTCACCCTGTTGAGGACTTGCCTGAGCATCCCGAAGGGAGGGAAGGCGTAAACGTCGAGGTTGTCCCAAGGGTGTTTGAAGGCGTCCTCGAACGCCGCCTCCGGATCTGGCACAGGAGAACAAAACACGGGGAGCTGTGCGTTCAGTCTCGTGGCGAAGAGGTCTATCACTGGCGAGCCCCACTTCTGAATGAGAGTCTTGGCCACTTTCGGGTGCAAGGAACACTCGGACCCTACCACTTGACCCATTCTGCTGAGGCCGTCGGCCAGGACGTTTCTTTTCCCTGGAATGAATCTGGCCGAGATCTTGATCTGCTCTACTTCGGCCCATTCTAGTAACTCCATCGTGAGGTCGCACAGCTCCTTCAATTTCAGTCCTCCTTGCTTCTTTATGTAGGCCACCACCGTGGCGTTGTCGCACATCAACACACGGTGTTTCCTCGGAGCCGATGGACGAACTCTAGGCACACTCTTCGCACTGCCATCATTTCTAGCACGTTTATGTGCAGGTTCTTCTCCTCGTCTAACCAACTTCCTCTTGCTGTCTTATCGAGGAGATGAGCACCCCAACCCTCCTTGGATGCATCCGTGAACAGAAGCATCTCCGGAGAGTCGGCTGCGAAGGGCATTCCTTTGAGGGTGTTCAATCTGACATGCCACCACTCTAGGACTTCCTTCGTCTCCGGGGACACCGGGACCACCTTGTGTGGGGGAGTCTCTCTGGTTCCAGAGCTCCTTCAGGTTTCATTGTACTCCCCTGAGTTTGAGCCTCCCCTGGGGGACCAGCTTCTCTAACAACACGAGGTGGCCTATCAGTCTTTGCCAGTCCTTGGCTCTCTCAGCTGGCCTGACAGGAAGGGCCGGAGGATCTGATCTAAGTTGTCCAGTCTCTCCGCAGAAGGGAAGGCTCTCGCCAACCGGGAGTCCAGGACCATTCCGAGGTAGTTCATCCTGGTGGAGGGTATCAGTTGGGACTTCTCCAGGTTGATGATGATACCCAGGACATTGCAGAACTGCAGGAGCTTCGTGCCGTGCTCCCTCAGTACTTCCCTGAGGCTAAAGTAACAACCAGTCGTCCAGGTAGCGAATCAGGCGGATGCCCTGTTCGTGTGCCCAGGCTGAGACTGTTGCGAAGACCCTCGTGAAGACCTGAGGGGCTGTGGACAGACCGAAGCACAGGGTCTTGAACTGCAACGTTTGGGTACCCCATTTTACCCTTAGGTACCTCCTGCTGGAGGGGTGAACAGGGATTTGGAAGTATGCATCCTTGAGGTCTATGGACATCATGAAGTCCTCTTCCCTCAAGGCCGCTAGGACTGACTTTGGGGTGTCCATCTTGAAGTCGGTATTGCACACGAACCTGTTGAGGGCTGAGAGGTCTATGACTGGTCTCCAGCCCCCTGTCGCTTTCTCCACCAGGAAGAGTCTGCTATAGAACCCTAACGGGGCACAGCACTCTTTCAACTTCATTCCCAACAATCTCAGATAGACTGGGAAGTTCAAACGATTTAGGCCATGGACGAGACGGAAGTTCATTTTTGGCCAAAAAACCAAGCTGAAGAGAGCATACTGCTTTATTAGCGGAGAAGCCGATATTCTTGCTAAAAGCATGTATCTCACTAACCCTTTTCGCAGAAGCCAAGCTCACCAAGAAAAGTGTCTTGAGGGTAAGATCCTTCAGGGAGGCCGAACTTAACGGTTCAAACCTGTCTGACATAAGGAACTGCAGGACCACTTCCAAGTTCCAAGCAGGAGTAGAAATATGACGCTCCTTGGAAGTCTCGAAAGACTTAAGAAGGTCTTGAAGATCTTTGTTATTAGAAAGATCCAAATTTCTATCCCTGAAAACAGAAGCTAACATGCTTCTGTAGCCTTTAATGGTAGATGCAGAAAGGGAGCGACCATTTCTCAGATAAAGAAGAAAATCTGCAATCTGCGCTACAGAGGTACTAGAAGAGGAAATAGAGGAGGACTTGCACCAGTCTCTACATACCTCCCATTTAGATTGATAAATCCTGATGGTAGAGGATCTTCTAGCCCTTGCGATTGCTCTAGCTGCCTCCTTCGAAAACCCTCGAGCTCTAGAGTCTTTCGATAGTCTGAAGGCAGTTAGACGAAGCGCGGGGAGGCTTTGATGAAATCTCTTTACGTGAGGTTGACGCAGGAGATCCATCCGCAACAGTAGACTTCTTGGAATGTCTACTAGCCATAGAAGTACCTCTGTGAACCACTCACTCGCGGGCCAGAGGGGAGCAACCAACGTCAACCTGGTCCCTTTGTGAGAGGCGAACTTCTGAAGAACCTTGTCTAGGATCTTGAATGGTGGGAAGGCATAGATGTCTAGGCGAGACCAGTCCAGCAGGAAAGCGCCTATGTGGGCTGCCTCTGGATCTGGAACTGGAGAGCAGTAAGTCAAGAGCCTCTCGCAAAAATATCTATGGTGGGTTGACCCCATGTCATCCATAGCTTCTCGCACACAGTCTTGTGCAACGTCCACTCCATGGAGATGACTTGTCCTCTTCTGCTGAGGCAGTCCGCTAAGACATTCATTTCTCCTTGCACAAATCTCGTCAAAAGAGAGATGTTACTTGCCTTAAATGGAGTTCCTTCTGATCCGTGGACCAAAGACCCGAGCATTCCAGACTGTCCAGTGGCGCTCCCCAACCCAAATCCGATGCATCTGAATACAACACATGATTTGGGTTCTTGATCGCAAGAGAAAGACCTTCTCGAAGTCTGACGTTGCTGTCCCACCAAGTCAGACATGTCTAGACTGAGTTGGAGATTGGGATAGAGATACTCTCTAAGCCCTTCTCCTTGTTCCAATGGTTTAGGTGAAATTGGAGAGGGCAAAGGTTGAGTCTCCCCAGAGAGATAAACTGCTCCAGCGATGAAAGAGTTCCCACGAGGCTCGTTCAAACTCTTACAGAGCAAGCTGTTTTTCTCTTGCAAGTGACGGACTTTTAACAGAGCTTGTTCCATTCTTGTGGGAGACGAAAAGGCCCGAAAAATTCGACACTGTATCTCCATCCCCAAATAAAGAATAGTCTGGGATGGAGTACTGTAAGTTACGACTTCTCTACGTTCACTATGAGACCTAGCTCCTTGGTTAGGTCTAATGTCCATTTGAGGTTCTCCAGACCACGATTTAATGACGACGCCCTGATTAGCCAGTCGTCAAAATAAGGGGAGGCTCTGATCCCTGAAAAATGTAGAAAGCTTGCTACATTTTGCATGAGCCTTGTAAAAACAAGAGGAGCAGGACTGAGGCCGAAGCACAGTGCTCGAAATTGGTACACTATTTTCCCGTCCACAAACCTCAGATATTGTTGAAAGTTTGGATGAATCGGGATGTGGAAGTATGCATCCTGAAGGTCGAGAGAGACCATCCAGTCGCCTTCCCTTACTGCTGCCAAGACAGATTTGGTAGTCTTTATCGTGAACTTTGTCTTGACAATGAACACATTGAGTGCACTTACATCTTAAGTACTCCTGCAGTGAACGTGGCTGCCAGTTCATTGGAGCCATCCCTTATGGCCTTGTACATGCATGACATAATTTGTACAGCAATACATTGTCAGCTGGAGAGACCTTACTTAAGGCTCCCAGGGACCAATCCAAAAAATTAAATACTTCAAACGCTCGAAAAACTCCTTTCAGGAGATGGTCTAGCTCTGAAGAAGACCATAAAATCTTGGAGCGTCTCATGGCTAGACGACGAGGAGAGTCCACTATGCTTAAGAAGTCTCCCTGGGCAGAGGCAGGTACTCCCAAGCCGAGAACTTCTCCTGTGTCACACCAGACGCTCGAGCGAGAAGCTAATTAACAAGGAGGAAAAGCAAAAGCAGACTTTCCTAAACTTCTCCTGGATTCCAACCAGTCTCCCAGTAAGAGCATGGCTCTCTTGGAAGAACGAGAGAGAACTGACTTCGTATATGTAGGAGTCGAAGAAAGTCATGCCAAGAGTAAACTCAGACGGCGGAGAACGTGGAGCAGCCGTTACTAAACGAGTAGGACAAAATTTCCCTAAAGTAAATCCTAATTTTAAAAACAAGGGATTGTTGGACAACCCTAGGTTACTCCTCTTCTGAATGAATCCCCAAAGGTACATTAGTTGGAAGGGGGTCATCAACTTCTTCAGAAGACACATCATCTGATAAATCTAAAGTCTTGCGAGAAGGAGATTTATATCCAGAATGACGTGAAGGAAAAGCCTGACAGGCTACATCAACTTGTATATGAACAGAAGTTAAAGTTGGAGGGTCGACGTCACGTTGTGACTGCAGAGATTGTTATTCTACTACACGTCGTGACAGAAGTGACTGACGTTCAAACGTCACGTAGTAACAGCGGTGACTGCTGTTCGATGCTATATCGTGACTACGGTGACTGACCCTCGACGTCACGTCATGTCTACGGTGTCTAACGTCACGTCGTGTCTGCGGCGTCTGCAGCTCAACGTCACGTTGTGTCTGCGGTGTCTGCAGCTCAACGTCACGCTGTGACTGTGGTGGCTGACGTTCAAAGTCTCGGAGGAACTGCAGTGACTGCTGATCAAAGTTATGACTCGACTTAACTGACTGTCGATCAAAGTTACATCGAGATTTATGCTCCGCATCTCGTTTAACAGCAAAGCTGACACTAGGGATAACGTCAGCGTGACGTAACAAATCTCGTTTAGAAGGTTGAAGACCTGAATCACGTATCCCAGAACCGTGACGTACAATAAGCAAAGGATCCTTTCGCACAGGACCAGGATCGTAAGCTTTGATTAAAGAAGAAAGCTTTAACAGCATATCTTGCAAAACACCTAACTTCGGAACAACCGCACTCTGAATAGATCGTGACGTCGGAAACGTCAGTACATGAACGTCATCTCTATGAACGGGACTCTCATGATGACTACAGCTAGGACGTTGAACTTGTTCTGAAGGAACTAATTAACGTTCCAACCGTCTCGAAACCTTACGCCAAGGTTTTTAAAGAGACGAATCATCGGAAGACGAGGAGAACTATCTCTCCTGTCTTATGGTAAGGACGTGCTTGAAGAGCAACGTCTGATACCTTTGAGGGAACGTCTGTTCGTTGGTTTACACCTCTCACTCCCTTAGGTCCTACGACATTCCTTCTCCCTGGGGTAGGGGAGCCTGAAAGAGGTCTCGAACTAGGCAAGTGACAAGCACGAACAAACAAACCCTCCGCAACACTGAACATGTTTTTCGCACTTTCTTCACTGACATTGCATTTTTTGATAATTTCCTCCTTTCAAAAGAATTTCTTTTGAAGATCGTATTGCTTGAGAATAATCAACAGGCGAAAGCCATAAAACCATGAACAAGTACTTCACCAATCAGTAGAAACTTGAGGTTAAGCGCGAGCGGAACCAATGCTGTCACTACCACCGACAGAGAAGAACTGAACTTATGGAGAAGTATATGCGGTATCTGGCCGATAGCCGGCGCTGGTGGGCACACCCGGCAGCCTTCATGGCGATCGCTCGCGAGTTTTTGGAATCTGTCGACTGTCGGAGACGTAAGCTATATATATATTCACCGGCTAAGTTTAATATTTAAAAACTTTCATTTGATCATTAGAATATTTCACAGAATTACACTGTGTCACAGCATGTTCTAGCTGCTGTTAATATGAGGTGCAATTATTTGGTCAAAATTTTGTAGGACTGGTCAACTTCCTCAGTACAACGAATTATCCGATATTCCATATGATAACCAAAATGGCTAGTAAATTAAATTAAAGATGAAAAAAAGAGATAATAAAAAGACAATGGTACAGTATACTTTTCCAGTCGAACCTCCCACACTGTCAATTTATTCGGTCTTGTATCCTCACTGGCTGTCCCATTGACTGTAACAGATGCCTGTAAGTAGGGTCATTGTTAGTTATGGCTTTGGCTTAAGGAAATGTTACAAAATAATATACAAAAGAATTGATGCTATCTTAGACTTTACTGACCTATATAAAGTATTAGAATTAAACATTTCATGAAAACACTTTAAAAATCCCCCGCTTTTCCATTACCACTAAAGCATCCTAGAATCTTCAACTTTCAAGAGGGGGAAAACTAACTATCACCAAGTGGTTACTGTACTATGATATTGTGAGCAGATCATTCGGTTTTAAGAAACTACAGAATATGTACCGTATTTATTCATGCTGAATTATACTGTATGCTGTGAAAAATTGGCAATGTTGAGACACAAAATGCTGGGTTTGTAAGAAAAATAGGTTAAAAAACAATTTAACATTTCACACCAATAAATAGCCAATTTCTCTAATGAGGTGGAAAGTATTGAAACAATAATAATAATAATAATAATAATAATAATGTTTATTGGACAAAAGATATTTACATTCAAAGATTTACAAAAAGAAAAAAAGACTCAGTCCAAGCCCATGTGGAGCAGAGCTCTTCGGGCAATAATACAACAAGATAATATCATCAATTAAGAAAAAATAAAAAATAAAGTAAATATGGATATAGATATACAAAATGTACGCATACATATACATAATCATATGTATACAAATAGATATATAAATGAGAATCTTAGCCTAAAAACAAATGGAAATGCATATTTATATGATAAGGAAAGATGGTATATACATTGAAAAAATTGTAGATATTAAGCAAAAAACTCAGTAAAAGAACTAGTTTTACAAATAAAAAAAATATTCTAAACAATGAAACATACTTGCGATGTGGTTAGGTAGGCAAGTATAACCAAAGCCATAACCATTTCTTATCAAAGACAAAATGGAGTTTGTGTTCATATGACAAACCTTATATTAAAAACAAACTTAAATGTTTGTACAAAAACTTCCTAATTTATCTGAAGATTATATTCCAAAAGCTGTATCACTTAAGAATTTTTGCATAAAATGTAATTAATGACTACAGTACCTGTACTTACAATTATCAATTACTTCTGGTGATGGCAAACGAGGATGAAGGGTTGCTTTACTTTATCTCACTTTAAATCTTGCTATATGAACCGAACCCAATTGGTATTAAATATTAGCTTAAACATAGTCATCTTGTCTGCCTAGATATTCTGCATGATAATTAAAAACCACTAAGTATCCACAGAAACCCCCCAAAATTCTAAGATTGACTTATGGATCAGGTACAAAAATAGGGGCTTAATATACCACAATATAATACTTTTAAGATGCTAAAAAAAAAACACACTACCACAAAATCCCTTACATTTTTATTAGGGTAAGCCAACTAAAGTTTCTGGGGATCTTCAGTTCTGAAAATGGCTGTTATAATTTGGACTAAAATCTATCACCAATATCATGTTAACTCAATACAAGTTTTTCATACATATACCAAGGCACTTCCCCCAATTTTGGGGGGTAGCCGACATCAACAAAGAAACAAAAACAAAAAGGGGACCTCTACTCTCTACATTCCTCCCAACCTAACAAGGGACTCAACCGAGTCCAGCTGGTACTGCTAGGGTGTCACAGCCCACCCTCCCACATTATCCACCACAGATGAAGCTTCATAATGCTGAATCCCCTACTGCTGCTACCTCCGCGGTCATCTAAGGCATCGGAGGAAGCAGCAGGGCCTACCGGAACTGCGTCACAATCGCTCGCCATTCATTCCTATTTCTAGCACGCTCTCTTGCCTCGCTCACATCTATCCTCCTATCACCCAGAGCTTCCTTCACTCCATCCATCCACCCAAACCTTGTACTTCTCCCATCAACTCTTGCATTCATCACCTTCTTTAGCAGACAGCCATTTTCCATTCTCTCAACATGGCCAAACCACCTCAAAACATTCATATCCACTCTAGCTGCTAACTCATTTCTTACACCCGTTCTCACCCTCACCACTTCGTTCCTAACCCTATCTACTCGAGATACACCACCCATACTCCTTAGACACTTCATCTCAAACACATTCAATTTCTGTCTCTCCATCACTTTCATTCCCCACAACTCCGATCCATACATCACAGTTGGTACAATCACTTTCTCATATAGAACTCTCTTTACATTCATGCCCAACCCTCTATTTTATACTACTCCTTAAGTTTTTCATAATAAAATAAAAACTATCACATTTAAAATCCTTCCAAATCACTATCTTTACTGTGCGAGGCAAAGAATTCTCCAACCAACCCTGATTCCTACTGTCCTCACATGGATCTCAATCTCAATAAAGTCTTTTGTTTTGCCCTTATTGGTCTACAAGAAATTCTCCATGCCATCTCGTCCATTAGATACTGTACCACACATTTTGAAAGACTATATTACATTACTTAATTTCACATTATCCTACAAATTCTTTTTACATTGATGGTTATACCAACGATATGAGCTAATACCATCAAACAGACTAAAATATGAGTGTCAACTTATTTTCCTTTTAAAATCTGCTGCTTGAGCTCTTAGGACACGTGAAATGGGTTCATTTTCCCCAAGTTCCTGTCACGACTGATTTTAAGATTTCTTTTTGTTTAGTAAATTGCATAACACTGACTTTTCCCTGAAAACTAGTTATTTGATTTATCATGATGTATATTTCAATTTGTTTATAATATGCACTATGTGCTTTAAATACTAAAGCTGAAAATGGAATTTCAATAACATAGTATTTCTATATTCACCTGATGTTAACGCAGGGCAATATTATTAGCGTTTTGAAGAATGTGCATCGCTTACTGTTCCTGTTATGAAGAGGTATGTTCTGATAGTAGCTGACCATGTTAGTGCGTTCTAAATGTACAAAGAAATTCAAGTTTAGTTTAGGGGAAACCTTGAGAAGACTTGGCAGGTTGATTATTGTGGAAATGATGATAATGCCATACTAGTACACCACTCGATAAGGGTTCTGATGGCAAAGAGCGCATGACAGATTTGATTGCCTCTAGATGAGCCTCACCCTCTCAGCACGCTAGTGGGAGGCAAGGGAGATGTGAACATCAGGATAATTGGGGACCAAGGGCACAGGGATTGGATCGGGTACTGAAAGTGCAGCGGCCATGGCCAGGGATCTGTTTCAAAAAGTGACTCATGATCACTCTGCGTATGGGGTGATAAGTTCACAAAATTATAATAAAAAATTAAATCATGACCATTATCCTCCATAACTGGTGCTCCTGAGGGCTCAAAAAATGAAGGAGTACAGTAGAATGGAGAACATCAGTTGTAGAAGAAAAGAACTTGCATTTCTTACTGTCACCAGAAGACAACTAGGAAGAAGAACGAGCCCTTTTGGCTAGTTTCTTTTGATGGGAACAATATTTCTCCCACTGGGAGGATGGCAACTCCCAACAATACTCGCATGGTGATTATACAAAACGTCGTTTGCTACGGAATAAAGGGCTAAGGGGCTGCGGATAGACCTCAAGTTGATTCATTAAAAGTGCCACAAGGGCGACCATCATTGCTGGGGCAGGACCACATGACACTAGACATAAGCACAAGTGATAAAACAAAAGCACAAAGCACTATAGAACTATAAGGGTACTGTAATCCAGTGTAGAGAAGTGTAGTCGTGATAGTATATATGAAGAGGGAAGATCTCTCAACGGTATGGCGAACAGGAGAGGAGAAGAATGGAGCTTGCATCATAGCAATAGGTTATGCTGTCCAGCAGTGGAGTTGCTACATAACATATTACAGTTGTCCAGCAGTTGTATGGTTGCAAATTGAACCCCATTTTATTTTTTGTTGTCTGGTCATAGAAAATCGAGTAACATATAAATGACTAAGAAATTTGTATCTGCATGGGAATAAATACTGTGTATTTTTCACAGTATTGCCATTTAACTACAAATACCAATCCCCCTCATGTCTATTAATTTCTACTTTTGTTTGATAATGGTACTTATTTTATTTATTTAATGTCTATAACTAATCAAAATGTGATAACTAGCATGAATCTTTAGTAAAATCTAAGAATTATTCATTAATTAAATTTGACTACTGAACTGACTAGACACCAAGTCCTACTTAATCTTATTACCACATAAAAATCAATCATTAGTACCCGAGTGAGGTACTAAGACACTACTGTATCCTAAATTAGGTCTCATTTTCTTACTACTACCATAATATAGTTAGTAGCCAGGGACATTCCAGTTCCCTATTTTTCTATCAACTAAACTATTTAGTTCCAAATTCAGTATATCTTCTCCAGTGATAGCCACACAAAACTGTCAGGTACAATACCTTTTATCTTTTCCCATGTCAACTCTTTAGTTTTAACTATTTTATCTTTCCATTTCAATGAACCATCTTCCAGTTTCATCACAACTATCTCCCTCCCTATTTTTATTATGATACCTTTGTTTTCATAATTAGCCTACTCAGTTCTTTAACTTATTTTCCAAGTAATTGGGATTATTTGCAGGGTTATTGTCACTTAATTACTTTCCAATGTATTACTATTATCCTCATTCCACCTAGTTTGATTTTATACTTTTTTCAAGAATTACTTTCTATTTCATAAAAATATCAGTGATCCTAAGAAGGTAGCAATGTCCATATCAGTAGTCCTTGCTTACAGCTTGGGTAAGGGTAAGCAAGTATGTGTAGCAGGATCTGTATAAGAGGTATGCTTGTATTTGTATATAAAAAATTGAATACACACATTATTACATTTACTAACCTGATCACCAGCAACATTTGCGGATTTATTAAAGGATTCCATGAAGGCCTGAGGTTTTGTTTGAGCCATTCCAAGTTTCTTAGCTCGAAAATGAAGGTAGATAACAAAAGTGTATTCCACTAGTACAGTAAATACTAAAATGATGCAGAAAAACATCCACATATCAATAGTGTTAAATGTTGGTTTGTTTGTCCTATGAAAACGCACCCAACGTTCGTTTACGCTGGTAAGTGTAGTGTTTGTCCTATGAAAACGCACCCAACGTTCGTTTACGCTGGTAAGTGTAGTGTTTGTCCAATGAGAACGCACCCAGGTTTGTTGACATTATCGAAATAGTTGATTTTTTGGGCTCAAGCCATGGCGTCCTGATGGAAGGTTCCTGTTTGGTAGCTTCCTTGGGTATAAGACTACTAAGATATTCCCAGAGAATTTAACCACAGGTTATCACAGAATTCTAACTTCTGGAGCGAGTATCTCAAAGGTTTCCCTTTAAGACATCGTAATACAACAGGGGACACGCATGTCTGGTCGTGCCACATAGCTATCTCCACCCCGAACAGAGTTAACGCTTCGGTGTGTAAGGGCTGAGAATAGCTGGGAGCCGTTCCACAGCTAATCTCACTCGTGGCTACTACTGATACTCGAGACGTAAACAAACGGACGCCATTGCTCTAATGACGTCACGCGCGTCTTCATCCTTTGTTTAGTAGCTGCCCTACTGAGACGGATTTTCCCTTGTGTGAACTTTATCGTTTTGCATCTTCGCTATGTCGTTACCTTCAGCCTCGCCTTCTTCTGGAAAGTTGAGTACAAGGTTCCAGTATTGTTTAATTAAGCTCTGGCCGTAAAGTAAATATTATTTCGCGAAATAATTGATGTTTTGTGGCAGAGCTGTGCCTCTACCGGACCCGCCATTTTATGGCGTCGTTGTTGTTTTGCATGTCTTATTTAGTTAGCCACAACAACGCTTCCGGCATTATATACTAATCGAATACATTAGTTTATTTAGTCTTCATAGCTAGGAACTTTTATATCGTGTTTAGACGCTTTTTATCGGTCATCGATTGACCTCATACCAGTCGGCTACTATAGCCCCCAGGCCAGGAGCCTATATACAAGTGTTCATGCATGATTTATCAGTGATCCTAGACTAAGTTATGAAGATAGTGGCATTATTATTTTACAATACTTTTGACTAGTGATGCAAATGTTTTCGCCTTCAGGGACCATATAGGGGATAGGCTAGTCAGTGATTCTTTCTAGCCTAACCTAACCTTAGGACCCCTATATGCTCCCTTCATCCCCTGCCTTGGCACTCCCTCTATTTAGCCTTGATCCCTTTTCTGAGTAAAGGGATTTATTGTCTAATAGAGTATTTTATCGCCTCTCAGTCCTCCCTAAAGGAATGAACCCCCTTTAGGATTGCGTCTGAGAGTGAGGTTAGGCTAGCCTACCTCTATGGCTAGGATAGTCTACGACTTTCCTACGATAGCGATACGTCTTCTTCCTTGCCTAGTTCAGGACTTTTAGCCCTGATCTAGGCCGGGTTAGGAAGGTTTCTCTGTTCCATGCTGAAACTGTACTCTTGCACCGTTTTAGCCGATCAGCCTAATCTTAGGTTAGGGAGTGTCCTCCCTTCCCTTTGTGGCCGCTCTGGTACAGAAACCCTTCCTGGGAAGACCCCTCTCTTCTCCCTCCCCACCTATCTCTTGTATAGCCTAGCCTATGCTTAGGTTAGTTTATACTCATCTGTCCCCTGTCCTACAAATCCTCCTTAGGGTGGAAGAGTAGGGCTACCCGAGCTTCCCTGTGCTGTCCGCTCTGGTACATATACCTTCATAGTGTCCTATAAGGTTAGTTACTAGAGTAGCTCTGCATAGGGGAGTCTCCCCCCCCCCCCTCTTGGGTGTTCCCTAGTCCTCCCTTGGGCTACCTGCTCCCGGTCCCTAGTGACCCCTGCTTATGGATGCTAGAGCCTGTCTCTATCATGGGTACACCCCCTCAGGGAGGGGGAGGGATGTCTGGAACCCTGACGGTACTTCCTGCATCCTTTCCTCCCTCCCCCTGTCTCTCTATCTATCCGGGTGCCGGTCTCTTGCCGCCTCTACTGCCGGCAATACCTGCCTCCCTCTTGGTGACTTCCCTACCCTTGCCGCCAGCCCCCCGTGTACCGAGGGACTGCCGGCTGCCGCCGGCTACTACCGGCGGCTCTCCTACTCCTATCTATTCGTCCGCTTGCCGGTCGATCTCCGGAGTGCCGGCATATACTGCCGGCAACCCGATACTACCTGTACCATCCTTACCCCAGTCACCAATCCGGCATCCTCCGGCTGCCGGAGCCGCCGCTCCCTGCCGGCGTGCCGCCGTTGTGCCGGTGGCCGCCATCCTGGTATCTAACTGACTTTGAAAATTGTCTGTTCTAGTGCCAGAATCTATGCTGGAGCGAGCTCCGGCGTGCCGGCGGCTTGCCGGATACCCCGGAGGCGTCAAGAATACTTGCACCCCCTCTCTGTAGCTATCATAAGACTAAGATAGCCCTACCTTGCAAATAGATAAGCTGCTTTGCTTCTAAGATCAGTACCTAGTACTGCTCTATTAGTGATCATGCTGTCTCTTTGCATTCTTCTATTTCCAGCATGCTATGTGCATCTTAGCGCGGCTGGTTGCCAGAAGCAGTTACCTTTAATGAGGCCTTCTGGCTCTTATCTGGGAACCGAATGAATTCGATCCCAACCTTGTCCTTGGCTTTCCATGGAGTTCCAATATAATGGGAATCCTAGGAAACTATATCCAATGATCTCGGTCATTTGGATTATCCCAGGACCAAGCCTATGGTAACCAGCCGGGCGAGATGCATGGAGCGTGTTCTCCTTTACTGTTTCATTCTCTATGCATCACACCTTCCTTAAGTTAAAATTAATGATTAATATTAACTTAATTTAAGAGCCATTCCTATGACTCCCCCATACTCATTTTCTCTTTCTTCCACAGGAGGAGCAGATGAAGTGCGATTTCGCCTACTGTGCTGTGAAACGCTCGCAGTTTTACGGACATACGGCGTGCAGGACTCACGCCCCTTGCTCAGACAAGAAAGGGGATTGGAAGTTCTGGAATCCACTGGAATGTACGGTCTGCCAGGCCTACCTAGTTGAGGCCTTCCATAACCCTCCCTCAGCGGAGGTTAGAGACATTGCTCGTGAAAAACTGCGCAAGTGGGTGCGTGGTTTTCAGAGAAATGCTACTGGACCGTACCTGGCCACCGAAGAACTGAGGTCCCTGTTGTTCCCTAAGGCCTCCCCTGACTCAGTGGTTCCAAAGGAAGCAATCCCCACTGTCCAAATTACGGTGGAACCTGATGTGGTCATGGCTCAGTCCATGCACGAGTGTCGTTTGGATTCCGAGGATGATGAACAGATCTCTGACGTCTCGGAAGACACGGAGAAGACGCTTATGGCTCAAGGAGCCGAAGAGGACGAAGACAAGGTGGAATACACCGAGTCGGAGATTGGAGCTACTCCCTCGTCCATCCCTCCGCCTACTCCTACACCGACGGAATTGTCCCTTCCGTCTACCTCCTCGACCCCGGATCCTTCCTCTTCTACCCAAGAACTGATCCGACTGATTAGAGCTGTCATGGACGACAGACTGAAGGAGAACCAGGAGTCCATCAGGTCTATGATTGGATCCAGAGACACGAAGAAGATCTCGGTCAAGGATCTCCCAGCTTGCTCTCATGCCAACCCGTGGAGGTATGCAGAGCATATGGTTATTGCGACCGGCAGGATCTTTGTTAGTGACAAGATCGGCACGGTCCCGTTGGAAGATGTGGAGTTCTTCCCAAGCTTCGAGGCCTACCCGGACTGTTACGTCCGACTTCGTTCCGAACCTGCCTCGAAGGAGGAGACCGAACCTAAAGAAGAGATAGTGTTCGATCTCGCAAAGGCCCAGGCTATGCTAGCCTCCGCATTTAAGAGCAGGGGCTTTACCTGCTCTAAGCTTCCTGCCTTGAGCAAGAAGCATCCTACATATGTCGCACCTGACACTGCGATTCTTCCATTTTTGGAAAAGGCCTTAGCTGCATGCCTTAAAGCGGCGGAAGAAGGAAAACCCTGCCCTGCACTGGAGGAGTGCAGACCCTTCTCCATCGTGACACCCCCCGACACTAGGCAATGGAAAGATGTCCAACATACTTTCGTCGTGGGTAGGCTCGATCCTGACGTCGCCGGACGTCAGTTTAATGAAGACCTCCCTAAGCTCAATGATCACCTCCTTCGCCGGGAACAAGACACGAAGGAGAGGCTTGCAGCATCGCTTTCTCATCAAGTCCAACTTGAAGTTATGGCCTGTGACACAGCAGTACCTGATCACTACATGGTACTGGCCAAATCCCACTTACTCACGGTAATGAAGGACTTGTACCATTTCATAAAGGCTCGTAGAGCCTGTCGTGAATTCGTGTTTGTCGGTGCCACCGTGAAACACGAACCCCGGAGGCTGATTTCCTCCAACATCTGGGGAAAGCACCTGTTTCCTTCTGACCTTGTCAAGGAAATAACTGACAGAGCCGCCACGGAGAATAGGAACCTTCTCCACAAGTGGGGCATGTCCAGAAAAAGGAAAACCTCTCAGGACGATGGACCTCAGCCTAAGAGGAAACCTCAGAAGCCGAAACCCCAGCAACGTCAACAACGACGTCAGTTTCCGGGACCCGCTACCTCCCAAGTGGTTGCCCAACCACAACAGACCTTTCAATTGGTCCCCCAACCGGTGTTGTCACAGTCACCGGTCTTCACCCCTGCCTTTGAGCAGCCATCCACTACCTTTCATGCCAGAGGTAGAGGCTCGTCCAGGGGTGCAAGCAGAGACGCCTCTCGTCGTCCCTCCAGAGGTAGAGGAGGAAAGGGAGCTAGCGGCCGAGGCAACAAGTCCTCGGGACACCAGAAGCAATGAAGTGCTTCCGGTGGGAGGAAGACTCCGCCAATTCCAGGATCGTTGGACCTTCGATCCTTGGGCACACAGCATCATCAAGAACGGTCTAGGCTGGAGTTGGGTGCAACCACCCCCAATCTTCCAGCGGTTCTTTCAACAATCAACCCCCATTCTGGAAGAATATGTTCTAGACCTCTTGAACAAGAAGGTGATAAGGAAGGTAAAGTCCACCAGGTTCCAAGGGAGACTGTTTTGCGTTCCCAAGAAGGACTCAGACAAGCTCAGAGTCATTCTGGACTTATCCCCCCTCAACAAGTTCATAGAGAACAACAAATTCAAGATGCTGACGCTTCAACAAATAAGGACCCTTCTGCCTCAAGGTTCCTACACGGTCTCTATAGACCTGGCGGATGCCTATTGGCACATTCCAATGAACCATCACGCTTCCTCCTACCTAGGATTTCGACTCCAAAGGAAAAGCTACGCCTTCCGGGCCATGCCATTCGGCCTCAATGTGGCCCCTCGGATCTTCACAAAGCTGGCGGATGCCATAGTACAACAGCTCCGCCTAAGAAACGTCCAGGTGATGGCCTACCTCGACGACTGGCTAGTCTGGGCGCCATCGCCCGAAGAGTGTACAAAGTCTTGCGACGAAGTTACCCAGTACCTAGAACACCTGGGATTCAAGATCAACGAGAAGAAATCTCGCCTCTCTCCGGCTCAGAAGTTTCAGTGGCTGGGAATCCACTGGAATCTTCAGTCACACCGCCTTTCCATCCCCCAGAAGAAAAGGAAGGAAATAGCAGGGTCTGTCAAGCGACTACTGAAATCCAAACGCATTTCAAGACGACAGCAGGAACGAGTTCTAGGCTCTCTACAATTCGCCTCAGTGACAAACCCAGTGCTTCGTGCACAGCTAAAGGATGCCGCGGGAGTCTGGAGACGATCGGCATCCATCGCTCGAAGAGACCTCAAGAGACGGCTTCCAAACAGACTTCGACGCCTCCTAAAGCCGTGGTCGGAAGCAATGGCCCTAAAAAGGTCCATTCCTCTCCAACACCCTCCTCCATCACTCAACATCCACACGGATGCCTCACTGGAGGGCTGGGGAGGTCACTCCCACCTGAAACAAGCTCAAGGGACCTGGTCTCCACTATTCAAGACGTTCCACATAAACATCTTGGAGGCCATGGCGGTCCTTCTTACTCTGAAGAAGCTATCCCCGCCGCCCTCGATCCACATCCGTCTAACCCTAGACAACTCGGTGGTAGTTCGTTGTCTCAATCGCCAGGGCTCAAGATCGCCCCAGATAAATCAGGTGCTACTCCCAATCTTCCGTCTGGCGGAGAAGAAGAAGTGGCACCTGTCTGCAGTTCACCTACAAGGATCCCGCAACGTGACAGCGGATGCTCTATCTCGGACAAACCCGATAGAGTCGGAATGGTCTCTAGACGCAAGATCATTCTCCTTCATCTCTCATCAAGTCCCAGAACTTCAGATAGATCTCTTTGCAACGAGCGACAACAATCAACTTCCTCTGTACGTAACCCCGTACGAGGACCCCAAAGCAGAAGCGGTGGACGCCATGTCACTGGACTGGAACAGATGGTCGAAGATATACCTGTTCCCTCCCACCAACCTTCTGTTGAAAGTCCTCTCCAAACTGAGAACCTTCAAAGGGACAGCGGCCCTAGTGGCTCCCAAGTGGCCCCGGAGCAACTGGTACCCCCTGGTCCTGGAGCTGCAGCCCAAGCTGATCCCTCTCCCGGGCCCAGTTCTCTCTCAACAAGTACAGAAGTCGACTGTCTTCGCTTCATCATCGAAAATCAAGGACCTTCATCTCATGATTTTCTCTCCCTTGCCGCAAAGAAGAGGTTTGGGATCTCGAAGAAAAGTCTAGACTTCCTAGAGGAATACAAGACCGAATCCACGAGACGGCAATACGAATCATCCTGGAGGAAATGGGTCTCCTTTGTTAAAGCAAAAAATCCTAAAGAAATCACCATTGATTTCTGTATGTCCTTCTTCATTCACCTTCATGGACAAGGATTAGCAGCCAATACGATTTCAACCTGCAAATCGGCTTTGACTAGACCAATTCTATATGCTTTCCAAATTGATCTGTCCAACGACATCTTTAACAAACTGCCGAAAGCATGTGCTCGCCTACGCCCAGCACCCCCTCCGAAACCGATCTCCTGGTCACTAGACAAGGTGCTCCATTTCGCCTCCAACTTGGACAATGATTCATGCCCCCTCAAGGATCTGACTCAGAAAGTTATATTTTTATTTGCTCTCGCCTCGGGAGCTCGAGTCAGCGAAATAGTGGCATTATCAAGAGAAGAGGGACACATCCTGTTTGCTGATTCAGGAGAAGTGACCCTCTCCCCCGATCCGACGTTTCTCGCCAAAAATGAATTACCCACCAAAAGATGGGGCCCTTGGAGAATATGCCCCCTGAAGGAGGATGTCTCTCTATGTCCAGTAGAGAGTCTCAAGGTCTATCTTCGCAGAACTTCAAACTTTGGTGGAGGCCAACTCTTCAAAGGAGAAACATCGGGCAGCGACCTGTCACTGAAACAATTAAGAGCGAAAATCACCTACTTCATTCGCAGAGTGGATCCGAACAGTACACCCGCTGGTCATGATCCTAGAAAAGTGGCATCTTCTCTGAACTTCTTTCAGAGCATGGACTTCGAGAGCCTTAAGAACTTTACGGGCTGGAAGTCCTCGCGAGTTTTCTTTAAACATTATGCGAAACAAGTGCACGAAATCAAACATTTTGTGGTAGCCGCAGGTAGTGTTATGAAACCTGCACCTAACTCTGCGTAGAACAGTGAGTTACTTGGGACTCTAACTCTTCGGGTGCCTATGTTGACCCTCGAGTGATTCATAGTGATGTCTAAAAACACTTAGTGCTTTTATAACTGTTCTTATCCCAGGTGAAATGTCATAGTGTCACACAAGTGCCGCATGCCTTGAGCATGATGTGTTATTTAAAGACTTGCGTTCCTCGAGAACGAGTACCTACTAATCCTGAAATTCCCTTTCAGATTCAAGAGCAAGCCTTTATTTCTATGTACATTATTATTACTGTAAATGAACTTTACTTTTGCTGTAAATTATTTAATTTCTGCATTGTGAAATAAAATTTCTATTTTATTACTTATGCGTCTCTTTCAGCTCCTACTTACTATGAAATACATACTGTCATAGTTTTATTTATTCCTCCTTTCTTATGGTCATGAAGAATTTAAGATGTCTATTCCTAAATTATATTCACCTTGTCTCAGTAAGGTTCCTACACGAATACTTACTTCTGATAATCAGGAGATGAACTCTACACACAGTGCCCAACCACCACTGGCCTTCTTCAGAATGTTCCTATACAAATATCAAACATTCTGCTTCATCTCTAAGCTCTTAAAAGCTCTTCTGTCAAGATGAATAGCCCTTCAATACCACTTTGACGTCGGCATAGCCCATGGGAACTTCCTACCAATGGGGGGCAGGATACTTCGTTCCTATGGTTCTTACCTAAGATTACTTTGCTGTTTTGTCAATGCCTAGGCACTTAACTCTGGGGGAAAATCTACCACGATACATTGATTCTCTGGTACTCTTCCATCAGGACGCCATGGCTTGAGCCCAAAAAACGGATTTTGAGCGAAGCGAAAAATCTATTTTTGGGTGAGATAGCCATGGCGTCCTGATGGACCCTCCCTACTACTTCGTTCAGTTTGTTCCCACCCTACACAATTGTATCATGGTGATGGGCAGCAACTGGCGCCAGGATAAAGACGCGCGTGACGTCATTAGAGCAATGGCGTCCGTTTGTTTACGTCTCGAGTATCAGTAGTAGCCACGAGTGAGATTAGCTGTGGAACGGCTCCCAGCTATTCTCAGCCCTTACACACCGAAGCGTTAACTCTGTTCGGGGTGGAGATAGCTATGTGGCACGACCAGACATGCGTGTCCCCTGTTGTATTACGATGTCTTAAAGGGAAACCTTTGAGATACTCGCTCCAGAAGTTAGAATTCTGTGATAACCTGTGGTTAAATTCTCTGGGAATATCTTAGTAGTCTTATACCCAAGGAAGCTACCAAACAGGAACCTTCCATCAGGACGCCATGGCTATCTCACCCAAAAATAGATTTTTCGCTTCGCTCAAAATCCGTTTATTGAAAAATATGTTTATTTGAAAGGTTGATATGTTATTATGATTGGGTCATTACAATTATAAAGAGTAATCCATGTGAATTGTGATTATATTGTGAAAACTGTATTAATTTCCCGAGTGGATGGGAGCCGGGACTTCCCCTCTCCCGTTTTCGTCACATATTTGTATTTTTTTTACCTTTGGGGAAGCTTTAAAGAGAATAAAAGTGAGAAATTTATGATTTGCTGGTTAAATGGATTTGTCTTGTCTGTATCACAATGTTATCTATTTTTTTTATGTGAAGTTTTCTACAAAAAGGAACCATGGGACCTGCGTGCTCCCCCAAGCTTTTGTTTGAATCTGTAGTAGAGAGTAGAGAGGAATAAACTAGAAAACGAGAAGGTCGTTTCCTTTCTCCCGTAGTTTATTTTTGAGTGTTACGAGAAAATTGAGGAGGCTATGCCTCAAACTGAGGGGCTTATGGCCCAAATACAACATGGTGCCCAGACCCGGGAATCAGATGAGAGCGAGGCTGAATTTACTGGATTCCCCAACAACATAAATCAACTTAGGAGAGCAGTGCTGCAGAGAGAGAAGGCAACAATATGGCTGCGTTGTGCCTCAGAAGATTTGACCAGAGCCATGGCCGGTAATCCGACCTGGCATGAAATTACAAGTCTCGTAAAAGACTACGATAATAAGAAGGCCGACTGGGAAGAAATAATTCAGCGAGACCAGAATTCTATAGAGGATGTTGACGAGCTCCAGAGAAGAATACTAGAAGACCACCATTTTCTGCAAGAGGTAAGAAAAATCCGTACGGAAGCAGCAGCTACCTTAGAGAGGCTGGGCAAGGACAGAAACTTGGTTGCTAATAGGTCCAGTGAAGATATTAATTCAGGCAGTGAAGTCGGTAATGAGGGTTTTAGTGTGCAATTGCCTAAACTCCAGCTAGTGAAATTTGGCGGGAAAATAACAGAGTGGCGGCCATTTTGGGACCAATTTATGGCACTTGTGGACGATCAGCCTATGCCTCTTGTTTCCAAATTTATGTATCTTCAATCTGTTTTAGAGGGTGAGGCTAGGGGTGTACTACAGGGCCTCACCCAAACAACAGCTAATTACAAGATAGCCTGTGAGTTGTTAGAAGAAAGGTATGGCGATCCAGAAAACATTATATCAGCTCACCTTCAAACCCTAATGCAACTTAGCTCATCTAGGAGCGCAAGGACTGAAATTCACACGTCCTCTTTGCGGAAATTACAGGATGAGTTAGTAGGCCATGTGCGCAGTTTGGAGGCCCTTGGAGTTGGAGGTGAACAGTACGGGCGGATCTTGGTGCCTATGATCCTTGCTCTGTTACCTCATGACATAAGGTTGGACTGGTCGCGTAGTGGACGGAAAAGAGGAGATCTCGACGGATTGCTGAAGTTCTTGCAACGAGAAGTGGAAGGCAGAGAGAGGGCAGAGGCTATCAAGAGACTAAGCCTTGGAAAATCCGAGGAACCCAGTGTAGAACGACGGACTAAAAAGCACACTCCCAGTTCAGCCTTTGCCCTTCAAACTTCATCAGAAGAAAGTGGTTCGAAGACGTCTTGCGCATTCTGTGGAAAGCTGCATCCCAGTGAAAGGTGTTTAGGTATAACTAAGCTCCCCCTTGCAGAAAGAGAAGAAGCCGTGCGTAATCGGCGTTTGTGTTTTAAGTGTTTATCTAAAAGCCATTATGCCAAGGCCTGTTGGGCTAAGTGTTCAAAGTGCAAGACTGGGAATCACAACTCCCTTGTATGTCGGAGATCTGAAACGAAACCCTCCGTAACAGCTAGTGAAAATAACCCTGTAGTAGAGGGAGTGCAAGAGGGGTCAAATTCTGTGACCCATGTGGGGGTAGCACCTTGTGAGGTGAAAAACAAGGTTAATTCAAGGTGTTGTGTATTGCAGACGGCCCAAGTCAGGGTAGTAGGCCATCAGGGTATCACATTTGCTACTGTAATGTTTGATACGGGGTCAGATCGGTCTTACATTTCAAGGGAACTGGTCAAACGGGTCAAGCCTAAGTGGCTGACTTCTGAGTATTTATCATTTTCTGCCTTTGGTGGAGGGAAAGCCTCTAAGGCAGATTTGTGTAGTATTTATGAAATAATGAGTGTAGGGGCAAATGATCACAAATATAGTTTTAAGGTTGCTGAGATTGATGTAATTTGTCCTCCGTTATCTAGGTCCAAAGTGGACCCTAAGTGTTTAGAACCTTTTTCTCACCTTAAGTTGATCGATGAGTATGGATCCCATCGAAATTTACATATTGATATGTTGATAGGCCTTGATTTATATTGGAAGATGATGATCCCCAACCAGGTTATGTATCATGACGGGCTTGTGGCCCAGGAGACAATTTTTGGTTGGATTTTGTCCGGATCCTTTAATAGGTCTGAAGGTAATATTGGTGTAAGTGTACAATTGTTAGCAATTGAGAATGTACAAGAGTGTAGTTTGAGTCAATTTTGGGATCTAGAGTCTGTTGGCATAAAACCCAACGAACTACATTCTGAGGCGATGAACCCTGACCCAGTCTTGGTTCAATTTGAGAATTTGGTAAGTTTTAAAGATGGTCGCTATGAAGTGGCCCTACCATGGAAATCTGAGAGTATGAAATTAGATTTGATTAATAATGAACATCATGCTTTGAGAAGATTGGAAGGTCTCTATAATAGGTTAGGTAAAAACCCCTGTCTGCAGGAACAGTATTTTAAGGTGTTTAATGAGTATGAAAAGGAGGGTATTATTGAAGAAATTCCTTCCCATCAACGGGAAGGTGGGTATCCTATATTTTATTTGCCTCATCGGCCTGTGGTACGGGAAGGGAGCCTAACCACCAAGGTGAGGCCTGTTTTTGATGGATCTGCACGTGGCAGTAATGGAATATCTCTGAATGATTGTTTAGAAAGTGGTCCTTCACTCAACCCTGATTTAGTTGAGGTGTTGTTAAGATTTAGAAGGTGGAGGGTGGCCTTAACAGCTGATATTACAAAGGCTTTTCTTCAAATAAAGGTAAGAAGGGAGGACCGTGATGTTCATAGGTTTTTGTTGAAAGAGGGGAACAATGTTAAACATTTCAGATTTATAAGAATGCCCTTTGGTAATAAGAGTAGTCCATTTTTATTAAATGCCACCTTAAAATTTCATTTAAAGAAATACCCTCTCACAGAGGTGGTTTCTGAACTGTATGAGAATCTGTATGTAGATGATTGGCTATCTGGGGCTGATAGTCCCGCAGAAGCAAGTTTAAGATTTGAAGAAGCCTATGGTATCCTGCAGGAGGCTGGTATGTCATTGTCAAAGTCTACTTCTAATTGTAAGACTTAACTATAACTGAAGGTTCTAGTGAAGAGAGTGTCAAGGTTCTAGGCCTCCACTGGGTATCCTCCCCTGACTGTTTTACCTTTAAGGTTGAGAACCTGGACCCCTTTGGAGATATTGTTTGTACCAAAAGAAATGTGTTAAGCCTCATAGCTCGGTGTTTTGATCCCTTGGGGCTCATATGTCCGTTTGTTATGCATGCAAAAATACTGTTTCAAGAAATCTGGAGATTAGGTTTAGATTGGGATGAGCTATTACCCGAGGCTATGCAAGGCAGAGTTAAATTATGGGTTGTGGGATTTTCTGTGCTTGAGTCATTTAGAGTAGATCGGTACTTGTTTTCTGAGTCACCCTTTAAGGAAATTCCTAATGTTCAATTCCATGCATTTAGTGATGCTTCAGAAAAGGGTTATGGTGCTTGTGTTTATGTGAGAGTGCCTGAGGGGGATAAATTCAAGGTATCGCTGGTTGTTGCAAGAGGCAAGGTAGCCCCTATAAAAAGGGTTTCCCTTCCTAGGCTTGAATTACTCGGAGCCCTTTTATGTGCTAGACTTGTTGTGTTTGTGACGTCCGCCTTGCAGCTGGGTAAAGAGGTTTCTGTTCAATGTTGGACGGATTCCACAGTAGCCCTAGCTTGGATAAAGGGGGACCCCAATAGATGGAAAACCTTTGTGGCTAACAGGGTTGTTGAGATTCAACATTTGACACCTCCTTCATGTTGGCAGCATTGTCCAGGCAAGGACAACCCAGCGGATCTTGTATCTCGAGGTGTTTTTGCTGAGCAGCTTTTGCAGTCTGATATTTGGCTGAAGGGTCCTCCTTGGCTCTGTTCCTCCCCGCTCCCTCATCAGGAAGGCAGGGGGGCGGACATTCCTTCAGAAGAGATATGTGATATTGACACAGTTTGTGTTGCAGTTGAAAATGAGCCGCCCTTATTTGAATTCACCCGATGGAGTTCCTTTACAAAGGCCCTTAATGTAGTAGGTTGGGTACTGAGATTTGTTGGGAATTGCAGACCTTCGTCCCGCAAATTAAGTGGACCTTTAACCTATGGAGAATTGACGAAGGCTAAGGTACAACTGCTGTACTTTGTGCAACGAGAGGCCTTTGCAAAGGAAGTAAATGCTCTGAGTAGATCTCTCCCCCTCCCAAGGGGTTCTTCCTTGATTAAACTTGATCCTTACCTAGATGAGGATGGGCTACTGAGAATAAAAGGGCGCTTAGAGAATGCAGACTTGAGTTTTGAGAGTAAGCACCCTATAATAATTCCTGGTACCCACATTGCTTTACTGTTAGTTCGTTTCCAGCATAGGTTGCTCAAGCATGCTGGTGTTGCTACACTTGTATCCACTTTACGAAACAGTTACTGGATCATTCGCCTTCGTTAGATTGCAAAGAAGGTTTGTCGAGAATGTGTGGCTTGTCGGCGTTGTGATGCCTCTGCTTGTTCCCAGCCTGTGGGGCCACTTCCCGAGTTGAGAGTTAAGTCGGCTCCTCCATTCACGGTTACAGGTCTGGATTTTGCTGGTCCTTTATTTTGTATTGATTTTCCATCCAAGAAATTGTATATACTTCTTTTTACCTGTGCTGTCATTCGAGCTGTTCATTTAGAGCTCACCGAGTCTCTTTCGGTTGTTGATTGTAATTTGGCCATTAGACGGTTTGTAGCTAGACGGGGTGTTCCAACAGTGTTCTACTCTGACTATGCTAGAACCTTTGTGAGTGTCTCCAACCTGTTAAGAGAACATTATGGCTCGTTGACGCCCCAATGGAAGTTTATTGTACCTAATGCTCCTTGGTGGGGAGGCTGGTGGGAACGCCTCATTAGATCTGTGAAAGTTGCACTGAGGAAAACATTGGGCACTAATTCTTTGTCCAAGAGTGAATTAGAGACTACACTTCATGAGGTGGAAGCTTGTATTAATTCTAGACCCTTGACATTTGTAGGTGAGGAACCTGATATCGCAAATCCTCTTACCCCTTCCCATTTCCTAATTGGCCGTTCTGCAGGTTTTCAGTTAGAGTTAGTAGATGATCCAGACTGTGGTGTATCCTCAAAGGATTTGTGTGTAAGAGAAGCTGTGCGTCTGGGTCAGTTAGACAAATTTTGGAGAATATGGCAGACTGAGTATCTTAGAAACCTGCCTTGTATGGTGAAGGGGTTCAAGCCAAATTGTAACCTTAAAGAGGGTTCTGTTGTACTAGTAAAGGATGAACGGGTGCCAAGGTTAAGGTGGCCTCTTGGAGTTATTACTAAGTTGTATCCTGGAAAAGATGGGGTTGTTAGAAGTGTTGAGGTTAAAACCAAACGTGGATTTATATCCAGACCTGTGCAAAATTTGTATAATCTAGAAATAACAGATTTGAAGGGTGAAATGGGTAGTAATTCCCAGGAGGAGAGACTTGAGAATCTTAGACAGGAGCCTGTAGAATCACCCTTAGTGTCTAATGTTGGTAAGTCCCGAAAGGGAAGACCTATTAAGGTTCCTATTAAACTTGACTTGTAGATTAAGGTAATAAGATAGCCTTGGAAGGCTCTGATGATGATAGGAGTGTTGAGACACTCCTATGGTGGGGAGGATGTTAAATGTTGGTTTGTTTGTCCTATGAAAACGCACCCAACGTTCGTTTACGCTGGTAAGTGTAGTGTTTGTCCAATGAGAACGCACCCAGGTTTGTTGACATTATCGAAATAGTTGATTTATTGAAAAATATGTTTATTTGAAAGGTTGATATGTTATTATGATTGGGTCATTACAATTATAAAGAGTAATCCATGTGAATTGTGATTATATTGTGAAAACTGTATTAATTTCCCGAGTGGATGGGAGCCGGGACTTCCCCTCTCCCGTTTTCGTCACATATTTGTATTTTTTTTACCTTTGGGGAAGCTTTAAAGAGAATAAAAGTGAGAAATTTATGATTTGCTGGTTAAATGGATTTGTCTTGTCTGTATCACAATGTTATCTATTTTTTTTATGTGAAGTTTTCTACAAAAAGGAACCATGGGACCTGCGTGCTCCCCCAAGCTTTTGTTTGAATCTGTAGTAGAGAGTAGAGAGGAATAAACTAGAAAACGAGAAGGTCGTTTCCTTTCTCCCGTAGTTTATTTTTGAGTGTTACGAGAAAATTGAGGAGGCTATGCCTCAAACTGAGGGGCTTATGGCCCAAATACAACAAATAGCTTTTGCATAAGACACTTTTGGAGATTCTGACCTAGAAAAGAAAAATGAAAAAAGGCATAAATCTAATTGCATTTCAAAAAACTAGTTATGCTGGCATAAACACAAATATTAAGGTAAAGTACTATAATACTGTAGTAGACTTGTAAGTTTTACTCTATTTTTTTTTTTTTTTTTTTTTGAAAAATCAACAATTTTATTGCATTTTGAAGCTAATACAACTGATTATTCACTATTCAAAGATAGAAAAAGGGCCAATATAAGCCAGATACTCGCAATAAATTTTGAGTACTGTAATGAAAGAACTGAATCCCAAATGGATGGGGAAAGTTCAACAAAAGGCAAAATATTATGAGATTGCCAAATGATAAACCATAAAAAGAATAAAGGATGAAAAGTCAGTGCCAAAAAAGAATATCTCAGAGCCAACAATTAAAAAGTTTAACAGATGAGAGAATAGCTAGACTAGTTCATTAAGGATAAGGAAACTAAAGATGTGACATAAGAGATTGTACAGTATTGGAATTATGAAATTGGGCCACAAGGCAGACTCGGCACAGGATCCTTGAAGGTCATTCAGGGCCAATATGTAACTAACGAAAACCCCACATTACAGTATAAAGTACCCCACATTACAGTATAAAGTAAATGTTAACAAGATGTAAGAAAGGAAGCAGGAAAAGATATATACTTGACTAAAAAGAGAGTTATTTTGAAGGTTTTATAGTTTATATTTGAAAGCTTAATTTTAATGTTGTTCTTAATCTTCTCTTGTAGTTTATTTCCTTTCCTCATGGCTATTTTCCTTGTTGGACCCCTTAGGCTTAGGCTTATAGCATCCTGTTTTCCAACTAGGGTTATAGCTGAGCAAGTAGTAGTAATAATAATAATAGGGGTCAAATGTAAATTGTAGCAACTGCTTGGGGTGCATTGACATAACTACCCCCTTAAGAGGGCCTGAATGAAGGGCCTCAAAATAGTTACCTAATAACCATGTGAAGTTTCTCACACATAATTGGCACATAAAATTGAAGTGGCTATCCTGGAGGGTATTTAGCCTTGCATGGTGTATCGGCTCCTCCATGTTGACCAGTTTTTCCGACTTTTTACTATAGTCTATGGGTATCATCAATCACTTTGTTTATAATTCTGTACGTATTGTTTTTGTTATTTCTTGTTAATCTAGTTTTTAAGTATGCTGTCTCTTTTTTATTTCTATTAATTCTTATGCTGTCTGGAGACATTGAGCGAAATCCGGGACCAGTACGTCCTAGATTTCGTCAATGTCGTCTTCTGTATTGCAATATTCGTGGTCTTCATGCAAATATCCAAGACCTTACAGTTGCGTCCAGACAGTATGATATTCTTTTGTGCTCAGAAACTTTGGTTTCTAATATGAGGCACTCATCTGAGCTCCTTATAACTGGTTTTAAGAAGCCAATAATGTTGAAACGTGATGCCATCCCTAGGGCCAGGGGAATGGCGGTGTATATTAGGACCGAGTACCCTGCTTCTCATAAGTCCTGCTATCAATGTGGATGTCATGAGATTCAGGTAATAAAAGTTTGTGGCAGGCATAACAACTTTTATTTGTGTTCGATCTACCGGAATCCAGACATAGATGATTCTATCTTCGATTGTCTTCTTACCATTATGGCTAAGATACAAGAAGATGATAGAAAGGCTTCTTTTGTCTTTGTTGGTGATTTTAATGCTCACCATAGGGAGTGGTTAAGTTCTATCTCTCCTACCGATCGCCATGGCTTAAGAGCTTTAGACTTTGCCTCTGAATCAGGCTGTGAGCAAATCATAAATGAAGCTACTCACAGGTCTGGTAATTGCTTGGACCTCGTATACACTGACTCCCCTGGCGTTATAACTAGTAAGGTTGGTTCTCCAGTCGGGACATCTGATCATGCCTTGATTTCATTATTAGTGAAGACTGAGCAGCCTGTCCCTGATATATCATATTCTTGTAAAATTTATATGAAATCCCAAGCAGACTGGAATGGGATTTTACATGATCTTTTGTGCTTGAATTGGTCACAATTATATAATAGTGTAGATCCTGTTGTCCCTTTGAATGAGAATCTAGTCAACATAATTGATAGGCGTATCCCTTCTCTTGTGCTAAGGTACCGAGTGAAGGACAAACCGTGGTTCAATGATGATTGTAGACGTGCTTATTTGGAGAAACAGGAGGCCTATCATCTTTGGAAGGGTAACAGATCAGATTTGACCTGGAACAACTATACTCAGCTTCGAGCTTTTGCTCAGAGAGTTTATGCCTCAACTGAAAAGGAGTACAATTTAACCATAAAAGAAACACTTTCTGGTACAACTCAGGAACATAAATGGTGGTCTACCCTTAAATCTGCACTCTTTGGTGGATGTAACAGTTCCTCCTTTACTTAAACCAGATGGCTCAGTCACTCACTGTCCAAAGGAAAAGGCAACCCTTTTGGCTGATGTTTTTGACAGTAAACAGAGTAATGAAAAACTTGAACTTCCTCATTGCTGTTTTCCTGAGGCTAAACTAACTAGTTTAGCTTTTCGATCTCGTGAGATTAAAGCTCTTTTGATGGACCTTGACGCTTATGGAGGTGTAGACCCAAATGGTATTTTTCCTTTGTTTTTTATAAAGACAGCAGATTTCTTAGCTCCAAAGTTATCTGTTATTTTGCGCAAGTTAGCAAGAAGAGGAGCTTTTAGCACTAGTTGGAGAATTGGTAATGTTACTCCTCTATGTAAATGTGTTTGTGGTAGCTCAAGTCCCACTGATTACCGCCCAATTTCCATAACTCCTATATTATCTAAAGTTTTTGAACGTCTTCTGGCAAAACGTCTTAATAGGTTTGCTGAAGGTAATCATCTACTCCCTAGTTTGCAATTTGGTTTTCGTAAAGGCCTTGGAGCATGTGATGCCCTTCTTACAATCTCCAATGCTGTACAGAAATCCCTTGATTGTTGTCGGGAAGTTTGTATGATTGGCCTTGATTTTAGTGCTGCCTTTGACCGTGTTAATCATGAGGCCCTTGTTTTCAAACTGAAACAGTTGGGAGTGGGTGGGTCGTTTCTTAGCATTATTATTGATTTTTTAAGTAATAGATCTCAAAGAGTTGTTGTTGATGGGCACCATAGTGATTATAGGAATGTGATATCCGGTGTTTCACAGGGTAGTGTTCTTGGCCCATTATTTTTCATACTATATACACATGACATGTGGTTTGGCCTAGAAAACAAGCTTGTTGCATATGCAGATGATGCTACTCTCTTTGCATCAATTCCATCCCCTGAATGTAGATCTAGGGTTGGTGAATCCCTTAATAGAGATTTAGCTAGAATTAGTGCATGGTGCAAATTATGGGGTATGAAGTTGAATCCTAACAAAACTCAAAGTATGATTGTAAGTAGGTCAAGGACGGTGGCTCCTCAACATCCGGATCTCAGTATTGATAATGTTTCTTTAAATATGTATGACTCTTTCAAAATTTTAGGTGTGATTCTCGACAGTAAATTTACTTTTGAGAAACATATAAGGTCTGTGTCTTCTTCAATTGCACAAAAAATAGGCTTATTGAGAAAGTCTTTCAAGATTTTCGGTGATCAATCTATTCTGAAGAAGTGTTTTAATTCTTTCATTCTACCTTGTTTTGAGTATTGTTCTCCTGTCTGGTCTTCAGCTGCTGATTCTCATCTTAATTTGTTGGACAGAAACTTACGGTCTATTAAATTTCTTATTCCTGATCTAGATATTAATCTCTGGCACCGTCGTTCAATTAGTTCATTATGCATGTTGCATAAGATTTTTCATAACTCTGACCATCCTTTACATTCAGATCTCCATGGACAATTCTATCCTGTTCGTAATACTAGGCAGGCAGTTAATTCTAATAGCCAGGCCTTCTCCATCACGAGGCTCAATACTACGCAGTACTCTAGAAGTTTTATTCCAGCTGTTACCAAGATGTGGAATGATCTTCCTAATCGGGTGGTTGAATCAGTAGAACTTTAAAAGTTCAAAGTTGGAGCAAATGCTTTTTTGTTGACCAGGCGGACATGAGTCTTTTATAGTTTATTTATGACATTTGTTTTTGATGTTGTTAATAGTTTATATATGACATGTCTGTTTTGACGTTGTTACTGTTTTTAGAATGATTTATTGTTAATTTGTTCTCTTCATTTATTTATTTCCTTATTTCCTTTCCTCACTGGGCTATTTTTCCCTGTTGGAGCCCCTGGGCTTATAGCATCTTGCTTTTCCAACTAGGGTTGTAGCTTGGATAGTAATAATAATAATACAAAATCAAGGAAGTATTCCAGGCCATAGTGATGACAGGGTAAAGCTACCACTAGTAGTTTCTATAAGAAATTACCAATCACAAAGAAAATGATTAAATACAGTACAATACTATTTACAAGACTACAAATCAAGTATAAAGATTGGGAGGGAAGCGATTCAAGTCTCAAGGTGGTAATTGGCAGTAGTACCTAATTTCAGTCGCCCATTTCCAAGACATTGGTTATTTTCTATGTAGGACTAAGCCCTTTTCTTGGGCATCACTAAGATATGATAACTTGATTTGAAGAAAATTAGTATGTGAATGAAATACTTAACCCACTGTAAAATGTTGAAGGATCTAGAACAAGAAAGGATAAGTTTCCTAAATTTCCCAGCTCTTCAATTCTCAAGATTAAAAAGGAAAATATGACAAATTCGGAGATAATTTGTATTTTTCCTAACTATACAAACCTTAGCTATTTACATTGGGTTTACCTTTCGGCGTAGCTGAAATGACGAGCCAATAGTTTTAAACGAGGGTTAACTACCCCCGGGCTAGTTAGCGGGGGTAGGGGAAGGCATAGCTTGCAACCCCTTCCCCCCCACGCACCGGTGATTTGCTTCACTTCACTTAGAGGTAGGACTTGACCTGGGGGCCAGGGCTGGCGGGCAAATATGTGTAAATAGCTAAGGTTTGTATGGTTAGGAAAAATACAAATTATCTCCGAATTTGTCATTTGTTCCGTTACCGAAATACAAACCACGCTATTTACATTGGGTGACTTACCCCTTAGGAAGGGTGGAAAGTCCCCAGCCTTACTGACTTCGGCTTTGCCCGGGGACTCCGCCCCTCAGTGAGTAGCACTTGAGAGAGGGAGCCCCTGCACCTCACAAGTTCCTTGCTTCGCTAGGAACGAGTGGCCTACATAAGTTGTGTGTGGAGGAAAGTGTGACTCGTCCTATGAAGGTGACCTTGAGACCTTTCGATAGGAATCTAGGATAGGACGTTCCCAATACCACCTCGTCAGGGTATGAGGGACGCAACAGTATTAAGCTTAATACTAGGAGCACAAGGAAGCATGGGTTACCTGCAGAGGTCGAGGTCAGCTATGCGAAGACCAGGATGCTGCTTCCCCAAGAGAGGGGAGAATGAAGAAAGAAGTAAGGGTCAGACATACTCTTTCATTCACACAGACTAAAACCGGGTAACAACGCCCTCAACCTACTGCTACTTGTCCATAAAGGAGCCTGAGATTAGACCAGCTGTTGTGCAGCCACCACAGGGCCGATAGAAAACGTATCGAGGCTCCTGTGGGTTAAGTCCTGCAGGTAGTGGGCTGTGAAGGTCGTCTGACGCTTCCAGACCCCAGCTTGAAGCACCTGCGTCAAAGAGAAGTTTCTCTTGAAGGCCAGGGACGTAGCAACACCCCTGACATCGTGTGCCCTAGGGCGACGTGACGGAGGAGGGTCTGGATTCAAGGCGTGGTGGATAAACCTTCGAATCCAAGCCGAGATGGTGTTCCTGGTGACCCTCCTCTTCGTCCTGCCTGTGCTTACAAACAATGCACGCACTTGAGGACGGACTGCAGCTGTTCTCTTCAAGTAGTACCTCAGACACCTCACTGGACATAGTAGCAGCTGGTCTGGGTCGCTTGTTACAGAGCGGAGACTCGCGATCCTGAAAGAGTCGAACCGAGGATCCGGCACCCCAGGATTCTGAGTCTTGGCAACAAACACAGGGACGAACCTGAACGTTACCTCCCCCCATCCCCTTGAATGAGCGCTGTCGTACGAGAGACCATGAAGTTCACTAACCCGCTTGGCCGAGGCCAAAGCGAGCAGGAAAGCCGTCTTCCAAGACAGGTGGCGATCGGAGGCCTGGCGTAATGGTTCGAAGGGAGGTCTCTTAAGAGCACTGAGGACCCGAGCCACGTTCCAAGGAGGAGGTCTCACTTCCGACTGGGGGCAGGTAAGCTCATAGCTACGTATCAGTAGAGAGAGTTCTAGCGAGGAAGAAATGTCCACGCCTTTCAGCCTGAAAGCCAAGCTTAAGGCTGAGCGATAGCCTTTCACTGCCGAGACAGAAAGGTGCATTTCCTCCCGCATATATACGAGGAACTCCGCTATTGCTGGAATAGTGGCATCGAGTGGAGAGATACCCCTCCCACGACACCAACCACAAAAGACTCTCCACTTCGCCTGGTAGACTCCCTCAGAGGACTTTCGCAGGTGCCGGGACATTCTCTCCGCAACCTGTTGCGAAAAGCCTCTCTCCATGAGGAGACGCTGGACAGTCTCCAGGCGTGAAGCCGAAGTGAGGCCACGGCCTTGTGAGGGATGTTGGAGTGGGGTTGTCTGAGAAGCTCGTGTCGTGGAGGAAGTTCTCTCGGGAGCTCCGTCAGGAGCTGCAGAAGGTCCGGGAACCATTCCGCGTGATGCCATAGCGGAGCTACCAGAGTCATCAAACAGTTGACCGATAGTCTGGTCCTGTTGAATGAATGAATGATTTAAAGTTTTCAGGCATCCTGACATCTAAGGTCATTGACGCCGGTAACATTTAATTTATGTATACAAAAATAAAAAATGAAATAAAATAAAAAATTAAAGAGTATTCAATTAAAATCATAGAAATTGAATGTCATAAAAGTTAAATATTTTTCAGAAGACCTGCTTCTGAAAGAAATCTAAAAATGCCACTTGCATGGTA
Source organism: Palaemon carinicauda (assembly GCF_036898095.1). Classification (NCBI taxonomy): domain Eukaryota; kingdom Metazoa; phylum Arthropoda; class Malacostraca; order Decapoda; family Palaemonidae; genus Palaemon; species Palaemon carinicauda. The sequence continues at coordinate 39,107,647 of NC_090738.1, forward strand.
GGACACATCATTTCCAAGAATCTCGGCAAGGATGAACCTGCCACCCTCACTTTGAGCCTCAAACAAATATCTATTCCGCAAGTTGTTATAATTGGGGCATTCGGTCAACAAATGCCTTACTGTTAGAGGTACTAAACAGTCGTCACAATACGGTTGGTGTTGGCCCTTCAGCAGAAACTCATGTGTCAACCGAGTGTGACCAATACGGAGACGACAAAGAGACGTCTCCCATTTTCGGGGCATCGTATTATACCTCCAAGGAGATATGTCATTTGTTACTTCCCTCATTTTATTGCCATCTTGACTATCCCATTGCTGTTGCCATTTATTGCAAACCAATTTCTTGATGTCAGGTAAGAAATCATTACAGGGAATGGGATACCTTCTTGGCAGCAACTCGGATGCAGCCTCCTTAGCCAGTGAATCTGCCTTCTCATTCCCAGACACACCTACATGTGCTGGAACCCAACAAAATTGAACTGTTATACCTCTCCGTCCAATAAGGAAAAGCCATTCTAAAATCTTTAAAACTAGAGGGTTATTAGAATTAAAAACTTCCATAGCTTGAAGGACACTCCTTGCATAACTAAAAATTGTAAAATTACCCTCCTTCTCCAACGCTATTTTCTCAATAGCGGTTAATATGCCATACAGTTCGGCAGTAAATATGGAAGCGGTCAGAGGAAGTGCACCTCTACAATTAAAACCATTACTATGTACTCCAAATCCAACGCCAGCATCAGATTTGGAGCCATCAGTATAGATAAAAGTTGATCCTCTATGTTCTTTAACATGTTCATTAAAAAGAGACCTGGCTTCTAGGTCTGACATATTCTTCTTATCTCCAATAAAATATTTACAAAGATATCTCTGGTAACTTCCATGGAGGCGTTGATGATACCTTGAATGGAAGTACCTTATTTGTAATTATATCCAGACTATTTAATAGTCGTTTCACCCGAAAGCCATAAGGTTGAGGAGATTTTGGGTGCAACTCAAAGTATGATGCGTGTCTTACAAGGCTTGCAGTCTGAAAGGCTAGAGAGTTAGGGAGTCTCTGCAATCTAAACCAATACCGAAGAATGGAAGACATTCGGTAAAGGTCTAGAGGTAGCTCTCCAGCATCAACAAGGAGACTTGGGATAGGCGAGGTTTTAAAAGCTCCAGTAGACAATCTAATACCTGCATGATGTATCGAGTCTAATATTTTTAACCGGCTTGGGGTGGCTGAAGAATATACCTCACAACCATAACTAATTTTGGAAAAAATCAAGGCCTTGTATAATTTTAAAATAGTATTGCGGTCTGCCCCCCATGATGTATGGGACAATACTTTTAAGATATTCAGAGCTTCAACACATTTAGCTTTTAGCGCTTTTAGGTGAGAAACCCATGTAAGTCTACAGTCAAATATCAAACCTAAAAATTTGGTTTCCGATACACATGGTATCCGTTGACCTTTAATGTATATATCCGGGTCTGGATGTACTCCCCGGATACGAAAAAAATGGACAATGGTAGTTTTACTTGTCGAGAACTTAAATCCATTATGTCAGCCCACTGGATAATTTTATCAATAGAGAGTTGGATTTTTCTCTCAACCATTGCCATTCTAGTGCCAGCAAATGATATTGAGAGATCATCCACAAATAATGTTGAGAGAACATCCTGGGGAATGGCTGAGGATATCCCATTAATTGCTAGTGCAAAAAGGGTTACACTCAGCACACTACCATGAGGAACTCCTCCTTCCTGGCACTTACTCTCTGATAGAGTTTCCCCCACTCTCACTTGAAAAACTCTACGTGAAAGAAATGCCTGAATAAATAGTGGCAGCTCTCCTCTCAATCCCAATTCATGAATGGTTTTAAGAATACCATATCTCCATGTGGTATCATATGCCTTTTCAAGGTCAAAAAATACTGTAACATGGTGCTGTTTGGAAGCAAAGGCTTCACAAATAGAAGACTCAAGTCGTATCAACACATCAGTCGTTGAGTGCATTTTTCGGAATCCACATTGAATCGGTGATAAAATACCTTTCTTTTCAAGGTACCATATCAGCCTTGCATTGACCATCTTCTCCATGATTTTACATAAACAAGATGTCAATGCAATAGGACGATAGTTTGCTGCTAAAAACTTGTCTTTACCGGGTTTTAAAAAGGCTAAAATAATGGCTAGTTCCCAAACACTTGGGTAACTATGATCATGCCATATTCTATTAATAATGCTTAAAATAAATAGCTTTGTATTAAAATGTACATGTTTAATCATTGCATATGGAATTCCATCGGGTCCAGGGGCTGTATCGTTGCAATGAGCAAGTGCGGAATCAATTTCTCTTTCAGTGAAAGGAGAATTATACGACTCTTCCCTTCTTGTTGCAAAATTTAAAATTTTCTTTTCTTCAGTGCTCCTATACTGGTGACCAGGGGCTCCTCCACACTTGCTGGATACATTTGAAAAATGATTAGCCAGGGCATTGCTAACTTCATTTGCTTCAGTTACATACTGGCCATTCACCTTCAACACTGGTGGTGGGTTGGGGGTGAATTTGCCAGCTATCTTTTTTACTTTCCTCCACACAGAAGATGGTGGTGGTCTACTGTTAATGGAGGAAACAAAAGACATCCATGACTGGCGCCTTGCTTCTTTCATGGCACGACGGAACTGTGCTCTACATTTCTTGTACATAATTAAATTCTCATCAGTTCTGCGTCTACGCAATCGTGTTAGAGATCTTCTTGTGGCTCTGTGGATTGAATTGAATTGAATATGGGATTTAGGCATTAAGCCAAGCACTGGGGCATCAAAGGCCATTCAGCGCTATATAACTAAAATCATTCAATCATATCTGTACACTCACAACATTTAGTATCATTTTAACCTTTAATACAAATCGTAACACTTTCATACAATAAAATCTAGATGTGAAATAAATAGGGATTAAAAGGGTAAAATAAATAAATAAATTAATAAAATCAATTATAGCTCGTAATATAACCCAATACTTTGTATAAATTTTCTCAAGTTCAGGGTATTACAGTTTTCCCCCAGTATATCTCTTAACGGTTTGTCCTGGAGTAAATGTGTCCTCCTCTGGAGATTAAAAACAGGACAATCGACTAAAATATGTTTAACATCCATTGTCACTTGACAGGTATTACAAAGAGGGGCCTGTCTCCCTTCCCCACTCTTCATTAAATAATTGTGCGTTGCATGTGTATGGCCAATACGCAGCCTAGTTAAAATAATGGTATCCCTTCTACTTGTAGAATTACAAGATGACCATTTATCCACCAATGGGTGGATTTGTTTCAATTTTGTATTGGTGGTCCGTTCAGACCATCGAGCTTGCCACTTATTTTTACAGTAAAGATGAATCTCACTTCTAAGATCTTTGTAAGGAATACTCAAGGGGGATGGATTACTTAGCCCTGAAGCTTCCTTTGCTGCCTTATCTACTTGTTCATTCCCATCCACCCCAACATGGGCAGGGACCCAACAGAAGTGAACACTGATACTCTTCCTAGACTGCAGAAGTACTAACCAGTCCTGCACCTCTTGTACTAGATGATGGCCTGGCATAATTTGTTTTAATGAGAGTAAAACACTATTGGAATCCGTAAAAATTGTATAAAAACTATTTTGGTTGCCATTTTTAAAAATATGTTGGACTGCGAGAATTATTGCGTACAGCTCAGCAGTAAAAATTGAACAAGAGGATGGGAGTTTCCTTCTAATAACAATATCCCCCACCACAGCTGCACTTCCAACTCCTGCAGCCGATTTGGACCCATCTGTAAAAACATGTTTCCCATGATGTTGAGCAGCATGATTTAAAAACTCACTTTTCATTACCCTACTAGGTAAGGTATTTTTCCCTCCTGCCGTAAAACATACTTTAACAGGTGGATTACACCAAGGAGGAGACTTGGGATATCCTACCTCTGCTATCTGTGCTGTTAACAAGCCTACTTCTCTAGCATCATTTTTCAGCTGTACTTCCAAAGGCTTAGGCACTCTAGATCTGTTAGGAGCCCGATCTAAAGGCGCCCTAACATATTTACAGTTAGGATTGTTTCTCACAGCAAGGGACCTAGCTAAAAACCTCAAACTCAACTCCTCTCTGCGAATGGAAAGGGGAGGTATGCCAGAATCAACATAGAGACTGTCAATGGGAGATGTTCTGTAAGCACCTGTGCAGATGCGAAGCCCAGCATTGTGAACAATATCAAGTTTTCCAAGTAAAGTCTTTGTAGCTGACCCATATATTTGGCATGCATAGTCTAACTTGCTCAGACACAAAGATGTATAAATTCTAAGCAAAGTTGTTCTATCAGCACCCCAATCAAAATGCGATATCACTTCCAGAATGTTCAGTGACTTCTTAACCCTGATAGATAGGTCATTTATATGGGGACCAAATGTCATTTTCTTGTCGAAAATGACTCCAAGAAACTCGACACTATCCTCATATGGCAAAATACAATCATTTAAGAAAAGGGTGGGGATCTCTTCCCTTTTACGAGTACGAGTAAAGCGAATGGCTTTGGTCTTCTGAGGAGAAAACATGAATCCGCGAGAATTTGCCCATGCGGAAGCAGCATTTATTGCAATTTGAAGATTTTGGCATGCTTGTAGTGCAGATGATCCACTACAATAAATTGCAAAGTCATCGACAAATAGTGATCCTTGTATGCCAGGAGGTATGTGACTAATGAGACTATTAATTGCAACAGCAAACAAGGTCACACTCAATACGCTGCCTTGGGGGACACCTTCTTCTTGCATGTAGGATGAAGATAGTTCTGACCCTACTCTCACTTTAATGGAGCGGTTTGATAAAAATTCTTCAATAAAAGAGAACATATGTCCTCCTATACCCCACGAGGCCAATTGCTTTAAAATACCACCCCTCCAGGTGGTGTCATATGCCTTTTCGAGGTCAAAAAAGACACCCACCACCTGGTTTTGGTTAGAAAAAGCATTTGAAATTTCCCTTGATAACATCAGCAAAGGGTCCAGAGTACTTCGGTTCTTCCTAAAACCAAACTGTCTGTTAGATAAAAGATTTTTTGATTCTAGATACCACACAAGTCTGTTGTTGATCATTCTCTCAAATAGTTTGCATATGCAACTGGTCAAGGATATGGGCCTATAACTAGATGGCAGTTCTGGGTCTTTACCAGACTTGTGGCCTGGAATTACAATTGAAGTATGCCAGGAATCAGGAGATGTATGGGAAGCCCATAGACCATTAAAGGTTTCTAATAAAAATTCCTTGGTATCCACTGGAAGATGTGATATCATTTCATACCGGATGCCATCCTCACCTGGGGCAGTTAAAGAAGAGCTGGAGATAGCATTTTGCATCTCCTCCATACTAAAAGGCAGGTTAAAAGCTTCAGTATTTGAAGAAGCAGGAGGAACAACAGATGTTGATGCTCTAATTTGTTGAAATGCTGGGGAATAGTTGTCAGCACTTGATACATGAGCAAAGTGCTTAGCAAGAACCTCTGCTACATCTTTGGGGTCAGATATATATCTATTATTTTCCCTTAATATTGGTAGAGGCTTAGGGACGAATTTACCTTGAAGTTTTCTAATCTTGTCCCATATTTCCTTTGAAGGAGTTTTGGTATTAATATTAGATATATATTTCTTCCAAGATGCTCTCTTTGCTTTTTTAAAAATTCTTTTTTGTTTGGCACAGGCTCTGAGATATGCTATTCTATCTGCTAAATAGTTTGTCCTCAAGTATCTTCTGAAGCAAGTTCGGGTCACTTTTCTTGCGTTGGCACATTCTTTACTCCACCAAGGAACTACAGAGCGATGAGGTAAACCGCATGTTTTAGGTATAAACTTGCTAGCATTATCATCAATAATATTTTCAAGATGTTGATAGGCATGCACTGGAGATGTAAATTCATCATATTCTTTATCAGTGTGTGAACAGTTTTCATAAGCTGCCCAGTCTGCCTCATCTATCTTCCATTTTGGTGGACACTGAGAAGGAAGATTATGGACATAATTTAACATTATTGGCCAATGGTCACTGCCATGTAGGTGTTCATTTACTGACCAAAGGTAGTCCAATCGAATGGATGAGGAACAGATTGACAAATCAATGGCTGATGTAGAGTTGTGGAATACATCATACCTAGTTGGAGAACCATCATTCATTAGTATTACATCATTGTTGTCGATTAATTCTTCAACAAGATTACCCCATCTATCGCACACATTTCCACCCCATAAAGTATGCTTTGCATTAAAATCACCCATTAAAATAAAAGGGGCAGGAAGCTGATTGATCAAGTCTTGGAGGTCAGAAAGTCTAAGCCTTCTTGGATTACCAGCATGATCTAAGAGGAAAAGTTCTAAGGATGGTTCAATATATAGCGAGCATAAAGTAATTTTTTTCCCGATATGAGTTCTAACTGCACATGCCTGTAGTGGTGTATTGAGTGGGATTGTTTCAAATTTTACAGATTTGTGAATAATAAAACCTGTACCACCTTGAGCTCTTGCAGCTTGCAAAGGAGGGGATCTACAAAAATGATAATTGAGTCCAGGATTAAATGGTTTGTCACTGATCTTGGTTTCCTGTAGGCAAATTACCTTCGTGTCTGAGTCCCTGGTTAAAGTTTTTATTTGCTCAATGCTAGTACTTAGACCTCTGCAATTCCACTGGATGATAGACATTATCTTTTGTTATTATTTTTCTTTGTCTCATTTGTCTTTTGGGACTTTTCAGATGAAGCCATGTAAGGCCTGGAGATGGAAGGCTTTACTAGGCCACCACTCTTCTTTTCTTTCTTTCTAGGATCTTTATAAGAGTCAACCTTAGGATCATGAGCAGTAGGGCACTTACCTGACTTAGATGAAGGTGAGGATGATGGGGACCTTTTCCTCTTTGGAAGATCTTGTTTTCCAATCTCCATCAAATCAGGTAGAGATTCTGCCTGAGACAATACATTTAAGGTGGTGGAAGCCACATTGGCTTCCTTGGAGGATTGTGCTAGAACTTCAACAGTTCGAGCACTTAACCCAGAAGGCTGGGCTACTACCTCTAGGGGAGATGCTCCTATCGGTGACAATACTTTTGGTGTGTTGGACACCATATTGACCTCTTTGGAGGTTTGTGCTCTGGCTTTTATAGCCTGAGCACTTGACCCAGATGGCTGGGCTACTACCACTAAGGGAGATGCACCTGACGGGCCAGGTGCTGCCACTGGTCCCCCTGTGGTAGTAAGGGGTAGTGGATTATAATCTTTTGTTGGCATCTTAACCGCGCGAGCAAAATTAAGTTGCCGATTGAGTAAATGCTTTGCATAACCTACACTTATATGTTCAGCATTTGCTTTCAAGATTGCAGCTTCTTCATTCTTGTATTCTCTACATCTTTTATCATTTGGTTTATGATTATCTTTACAGTTTGCACAGGTTGTATCTCTGTTGCATTGGCCATGTTCTAACAAAGAACAGTTAATACAGATCTTCGTATTATTGCAGTACCGGGAAGGGTGACCGTACTTGAAACAATTAAAGCATTGTAAAGGCCTAGGTTTATATTCTCGAACACGTACTCTTTCATTCTCAATAATTATATGATCTGGTATAACAGGGGTTTCAAATGTTAAAACTACCATGCTTGTTTGAGGAATCTTACTTACTTTCCAAACATTAGCAGGGCACATGTCCAGAATTTCTGGTTCTGAGAATTCATATAGATCTTTATCAAAAACTACTCCTTTACCATAGCTGAAGCTCATATGTGGTTTAATATCCTTAATAGGATCAATTTCTGCAATCTTCATGCCACAAAGCATGTGAGCTTGAGTATCTGATTTTGCATTAATCAAAACAGATTGCTTACCGTATCTACTAATATCCTTACTTTTAATTAAACCAACTTTTTTTTGTATAAATTTACTCATCTTATAATAGTTATAATTATCTATCTTTCCAGATGCAATTATCCATGTTGGGGGCTTGGGGGTTCTTACTTCTGGAAGTCTATGCTCTATTTCTTTTTCCATCCATTCTTCTGGTTTATATACCTCTAGGTGTCTTGGTGCTTTATCACATAAAGCCCCAGAAATCAAACAATTGTCAATTTTTATGCTCTCTAAATTTTTATTTGCTTCTAAAGCAATCTCAAAACTTGAAAATGATACCCAAGCTTCCCAAAAGCCTTTACTACCATTAAGCTCCATTAAAATTTCTTTGATTGCTCCAAATCTACAGAAGGCTTCATGAATTATGTCATAGCTACAACCAATTGGTATGTTTTTTAAGTGGAGAATTTTCAGATTTTTTGTTGGATCTGGTAATGAGCCAGAACCAGAGAGTAAAGTATTACGGTTATTACAAGCATCATTTTCCACCAGTGCCGATAAATTGTCTTTAACAACACTGGTCAAAAAAGTATTGTTGGAGGAATCCTTTTTATTGCCGAGGTTGTCAACAGAGCTTTCCCTATTTAAACAAGCAGAAGTCGTCAACGGTGTCTGGGGTTCGCCATTTGATCCAGGGGTACGGGGAATATTAAGTTTACTCATTAATTATTTTTCAGGGGGAGGGAAGGGGTCATAATAACAATGAAAAAAAAAACAATGGAAAAAAATATAGTTTAAGGGAGAGAAAAAATTAAGACTGTCTGAAATTCCAAAGAAGACACCGTTAGCCTTTCCTGGAATTAATTTCTCCACCAATGACACCTGTGAAAGCTGCTTACCAAATGTCCACTCCCTACCCTACCACAAAGGGATGGTACCACTATGATTAGAGTGGCTCAAGTGTATGCCAAACCCGCTTGATGGGACTGAGAGCATTTCATGAATACAATCATCCCCACTCTAATCATAGTGGCAGGCAAACCGGACAGAATGCCGAGAGTCCTATCTCTATAAAATCGCCAACCCCTGGAATCCGAAGGCCAAATTTCCTAAGAGATAGTTCCGCGTGCCAGTATGGGAATACTGACACTCCTAGGTGTCCAAACATTTTCGGGCAGTTGGCAAGACCACCACAGCTCCCACAATTGATTTTGAAATAAAAACCGATCATGGATACAATGTCCCCTCTAAAAAACCTGGACAGTGAAATGGGTAAAAGAGTTTTGACAGCAAGGTTGGAGACAGCTGATAATTATGAAGGAGGAATAAGCAATAAGAGGTAATAGAAAAAGAATGAGAGAAATTTAGAGTCAAACTGAGGAAAAGAAATTCCCCAGTTCGAGAGCCCTCTTGCCCGTCACAAGCCTTCAGCACGGGAATGATATGCCGTGCTGAAGCCCAATGACTTCATCAAGGCATTCTCTCGTTAAGAGGGGTGGCTCTGTGGAGTGCAGTTAGTTCTGAAGACCACCACGGGACTGGTCGTCGTTTGAATAACCCTGTTGTTTTGGGAATTGAATTGACTCCTGCTGTATGAAGAGTTCCATTCAGTAGGTCTATGGCATCATCAACACTTTCAAACTGTTCTGCTCTCCCTTCGATTTCACTTAGCTCGGAAAATTTAACCCAGTCTGCCTTGTCTAGATTCCAACGTGGCGATCTTTGCAAAGGCGGACCCTTGTTTGGTGTTTATAATGATTGGTGCATGATCACTAGTGTGCCAATCATCTAATGTCCTGCAATCAAAATCAAGAAGGCAGTTAGAGCTTGCAATTGAAAGGTCAATGCATGACAAAGTACCTGTCTGAACATGGAAGTGTGTGGGCTCTCCTGTATTAAGGAGTCCCACATCCTCATCCTCCACAATTGATGAGATAATATTGCCCCTTGTGTTGGCCAAAACATCACCCCATAAAGGATGTCTACCATTCATATCTCCCAGTAAGAGAAAAGGTTGAGGGAGTTGTTGAATGACCTCTGCTAAATCATCATATAAAATATTATCATTTGGAGGTAAGTACAGAGAGCATATTGTATATTTTCTCCCTATATCAATTTGTACAACAACTGCCTGCAGGGTTGTACGTATAGACATGGGTATTTGGGGAACATCTCGACGAATGTACACGAGACTTCCGCCATGGCTCCCTGCTTGTTGATTATATGGTGTTCTATAGCTAACATACTCTCGAGGACTAGGAGTGTTAGAATCAAGCATACTTTCCTGTAGACATACAATTATGGGGGAATGCTCATGAATTAGGAGCTTAAGTTCTTCATATTTCGCCCTCAAACCCTGACAGTTCCATTGCAAAATGGAGGAGAAAACTATGGATTATTTCTGGAAGACATCTTGGATGAGGTCTTCCCATTAGCAGTTTTTAATCTAACATCATTACCAGTAGGTTTCTTCAGAGGTGGTCTTGTTATGTTGGGTTTAACGTTGGTGTTTTTCTTTGTATTCTTTTTATCTATTTGTTGAGGTGGATGGTGGACCTCAACTTGAATTTCTGATTTATTCAGTCCATCTTCTGGTTCATTAGAAACATCAACAGACAAAACATCAAATTTATTTGATGTCATAACCTTAACGTTTCTAATGGAGGGTGGAGAGAGAGATGGAGGTCTCTCTCTTTTGCGATTAATAGATGGTGGGATTCGAGGTTTTTGCACCTTTCCCACAACAGGTGCATCAGGTAAGTTAGTCTTAAGTGGAACCTCCATCAGATCAGGCAAGGACATGGCCTGAGAGAGGTTTGTATTACTTTTTGTAATGGCGGCTGAAGGCTGTACAGCAATGGGCAATGACCTAGTGTTAATACACCGTGGTAAAGCCTCAGGAGGTGATATGGTTACCTCGTTATTTGACATTTTGTCAGATAGTATACTTTTTTTTGAGATATTGGCAGTGCTAGGTTGGTTTGATTTTAATGCCTTAGCATATGTATTTGATTTATTTAATAGTCTTTTGGCATGGGTCACACTTATGTGTTCTAAGTTTGATTTGTTGAGGGCAGCTTCCTCCAACTTATATAGCTCGCAGATCTTGTCTGTGGATTTGTGATTCGAGCTGCAATTTAAACACCTGGCTCCAAGTGCACACTCTCCATGGTAAGATTTGGAGCAAATACCACACATCTTCTCATTTTAGCAAACTTTGGATGGGTGCCCAAATTTAAAACAAATAAAGCATTGCAATGCTTGAAGGGTCTTACTTTAATCCTTTCGTTCTCGATAATAATATGAAAAGGTACATCAGCATCCTGGAACGTAAGGATTATCATTGATGTACCTGGGACTTTATGAACTTTCCAAACATTTAATGGACACATGGCCAGTATCTCCTCTGTAAAATCATATAGATCTCTGTTAAAAACTACGCCCCTTCCGTAGCTAAAATTTAGGTGGGGTTTGACATCTAACTTAATGTCATCATTACTTCTTTTCATATTGGACAATATTACCGACTGTGTACTGGATTTGGCATGGATAAGGAAACTATTTTTTCCGAAACGAGATATATCGCCTGGTGCAATAGTTCCTATTTTTTTCTGAATCAATTTGCATATTTTAAAATAATTCCCTGTAACCCCCTTTGATTCAGCTATAAGCCACATCGGTGGTTTTGGATTTCTCTGGGAGGGCATGACTAAATCTGCGTCTTTTTCCAACCAATCGGCAGGCCTGTACACATCTAAATCTTTTGGTACCTTATCGCAGAGAGCAGCCGCGACATTCAAGTTATCAATTTTAATATTATTCAAATTACTTATTGCACTAAATGCTTCGTCATAACTACTATAAGATATCCATGAATCCCAAGTTTCAGCTTCAAGTTTCATCCTTATTTCTTTTAAGCATCCATAGCATTCAAATGCTTTACATAGATCATCATAATTTGTTTCTATTGAAATTTGTGTAACATGGAGGATTCGAAGTTTCCTCGTGTTACCCAAATTACTCGATTTAGAAATATCAGTAGAATGGTCCTTTCCCGTTACGAGGTCATCAACAGAGCTATCCCTTATCACATTAGCAGAGGTCGTCAACAGTGCCGGGGGAGAGTCAGCGTATCCAGGGGATGGGGGTTCGTTCCTTAAAGAATCCATTATACTAAAGAGAGAAAAGAGTTAGTTTGATGTACCTGCTCGAGAATGTTAGGCTATCACACGTCGGAAAGGAAATTTGCACTCTCCACTATCAGCACAATGAGAGTATACTTCCCAGATGGTCCACTCCATACCCTACCCGAAGGATAGCATCAAAACAGATATAGAGGCACAGGTGTAAGCTGAACCCGCCTGTTAGGACTGAGACCAAGAAATTATGGAATCATCCTCCCCATATCTATAATGACGGGCTTCCGGCCAAAAGCCGAGAGTCCTACCCCAAGCATTGGATCCCCCTGGATTCCGAAGACCCAACACTTGAGAATAGTTCCGCCAAAAAGGTCCAAACCATCTTCGGGATGGCTGAAATCATCCAATACTCTCACATATAGCTTTGAATGCAAACACCTCCCAACTGTGATACATCCTCCCACTCATCAAAGCAGGCAGCAATAAAGGATGTATAAACATCCCCGCCGGGGCTACAATGGATGTAAAAACATCCAAGCCATAGGAGAAAAGAAAAAAAAAAATAAATATATATGTACATAATATATACACATATAATGAGGGAAATTTTTCTCAGAGTTTGGAAAGCAAGACTAAAGAAAGTTTGTGAAATTAGGATAAGGTCTTAGTAATATTGAGAAAAAGAAAAAGGTAAAAGAGAGAAATTTAGATTCGAACTGGGGGAGCAATTTCCCCAAGTTCGAGAGCCCTCTTGCCCGTCACCAAGTTTCAGCACGGGAATGAAATGCCGTGCTGAAGCTCAATGACTTCATCAAGGCACTCTCTCATTAAGAGGGCTGGTCCTGTTGAGCACCCTTCTCATCAGACAGAACGGTGGAAAGGCGTACACGTCGATGTTGTCCCACCGTTGCTGGAAAGCATCTTGCCAGAGAGCCTTGGGGTCCGGGACTGGGGAGCAGTACAGAGGCAGCTTGAAGTTCAATGCTGTCGCGAACAGGTCCACGGTCGGGGAACCCCACAAAGTCAGGACTTTGTTGGCTATCTGAGGATCCAAAGACCACTCGGTACTCACTATCTGCGAGACCCTGCTCAGACTGCCGGTGAGCACATTCCTCTAGCCAGGAATGAAGCGAGCTGATAGTGTTATCGAGTGGACTTCGGTCCACCTCAGAATCTCTACTGCAAGATGGGATAGCTGCTGCGAAAAAGTGCCTCCCTGCTTGTTGATATAAGCCACTACCGTGGTGTTGTTGGCCAGGGTCCGTTGGAACTGTTGAAGAGCCAGAAAGACGGCCTTCAACTCTAGCAGGTTGATGTGCAGGCACTTTTCTGATTCTGACCAAAGGCCTGAGGTCCTCTGGTTCAGAACGTGCGGCCCCCCACCCTTCTTTTGACGCGTCCAAAAACAGTGTCAATTCCGGGGGGAGAACGAGAAGACTCACTCCCTTTCGCAGGTTCTCGTCGACCAGCCACCACCGCAGGTCCGTCCATTCCTAAAGTCCTATCGGGACCTGAACGTCCGGGGAATCGGATCCTTGATTCCACCGGGACTTGAGCCTCCACTGCAGGGATCTCATCCTGAGGCGGCCGTTTGGAACCAGACGAGCCAGGGAGGACAAGTGACCTAAGAGACGCGACCATGATTGGGCGGGAAGCTCTTCTCGCCTGAGGAAGGGTTCCGCCACCCTCCTCACCTTGCTATCCTGTCGTCTGATGGAAAGGCTTTGTGGAGATTGGTGTCTATCAGCATGCCTAGATAAACCAGTCGTTGGGACGGCTGCAGAGAGGACTTCTCGAGGTTTACCACGATCCCCAGATCCTGGCAAAGACCTAGAAGCCTGTCTCGGTGCCGAAGAAGGGTCGACTCCGAGTCTGCTAGGATCAGCCAGTCGTCCAGATAACGAAGGAGACGGATGCCGTTCCTGTGCGCCCAAGATGAAATCAGGGTGAACACACTGGTGAACACCTGAGGTGCTGTGGAGAGACCGAAACACAGCACCTTGAACTGGTAGATCTTGTCGTCTAGACAGAATCTCAAGTACTTCCTGGAAGACGGATGGATTGGGATCTGGAAGTACGCGTCCTTTAGATCCAGTGTGCACATGAAGTCTAGAGGTCTCACCGCAAGTCTGACCGTGTCCGCTGTCTCCATGCTGAACCGAGTTTGCTTGACAAACCTGTTCAGAGCCGAGAGGTCGATGACAGGTCTCCAGCCTCCAGTAGCCTTCTTTACAAGAAAGAGTCGACTGAAGAAGCCTGGGGAGCCGTCGACGACCTCCTGGAGAGCATCCTTAATGAGCATGGTCTCGACTTCTGCCCGAAGGGCTAGCCCCTTTACCGATCCCATGGCATAGGAGCTCAACGACACTGGATTCGCTGTCAGGGGAGGTTGAGATGTTATGAACGGGACGCGATAGCCTTGGCTGATCACCGAAACCATCCAAGCATCGGCCCCAGACACGCGGGGGGATTGCCACTCCCAGTGTTTGCGGCCGCGGCCGGTCCCTCTAGGAGTCTTGCCTCCCCTGGAGGACTTACCGCCCCTCTTGACCTTGGCTGGAAAGGGCTGGGGCTTAGACACCACTTTCTTAGCTGCCGGTGCCTGCTTCGGTGCCTTACGAGGCTGCTGCTGCTGCGGAGCTGGAGGCTTATAGGGCCGAGCTGTAAGGGCCCTATGGAGGAGGGAGTCCTGGCTAGATTTCTTCCACCTCTCAGCCGTTCGCTCCATATCCTGTGGCTCCAACAGATTCTCCCCAAGGAGGGAAGCATGTCTGAGCCTACAGACATCCACGGCGGGGACCTTCGGGTGGAACCTCTCGGTCACCGCATCGCGCTGCTTCAAAACCGAGTTGGCCCACAGGGTGGTGACCTGGTGTGCCAGGAACTCGATGGAGCGGGTGCCCGAGAGTAAGGAGGTCTCCAGAGCCTTCCTATTGGTCTCCCTAGACAAGTCCCCGGAGTGCAATAGGATGCCCAGAGTTCCTAGCCATATATCCAGCCACGAAGTGGCCTGCATGGCGCACTTCGCGACCTTCTCATGGCTCAGGATCTCCGACGCCGAGAACGACACCTGCCGGGCGGAGAGCTTCTCTAAAGGAACTCCCTTAGCCAGCTCTTCTGCGGAGTGATGGAGAGGAAGAGCGAGACTAGACTCACCCAAGATCTCAAAATACCTCCTCTGCTGGAGACGAGGAGGTGGGATGAGTTTGTTCCCGGCAGAGGAACGACTGGAGGAGGCAAGAATCGCGAGTTGGGCATTGGCCCTGGCTCTGGCACTCTTCAATCCCCGAGACCAGGGCAGAGCCGCACTGGTCTTAGGGGCCTTCTGAACGTCGAACTCCTGGTCCAGGACCGTGTCCTTGCCTTCTCGGGGGGCGATCACGGGGTCCATGAACCCGTTGAGTTGGCTCATCAGGCTCAGGACCTGCCAGAAGGCATGTTCAGATTCCTGCTGGTCTCCTCCTTGCGGGCTGGCAGCTAAGTCTCCCGTCCCCGGAATCTCTTCCTGGGGCGAAGCGTGGACGTTCTCCCGGGGAGCCACGGGTTCCTGGCGAATCCTTGAAGATGATTTCGGGATGGTCTTGGAGTCCTTGGGTTCCCTCCTAGGAGGGATACAGGATCCCAACAAAGAGGTTCGGAGAGCACCTTCCGCGCGAGACGATTCTCCTCCATGAAGAGAAGGCTCCCCCCTTGTGCCGAGGGGGAGACTATCACCTCACTGGACTCGCCCGAGGACGGAAAAGCCTCATCCACGGGAGAAGGAGAAAACGCCTGCGAAGGGGATGGGGCCTTCCCGACAGACCTCTTAGGAACCAACTTCTCCCTGGGGGAAGTCACCACGAAGTCCACTTCTCTCCTTCTCTTCAGCGGGGGAGAGGCAGCCGTTGGCTTGTGACCTTGATCGGCGAGTGCTGGCTTCATAGCCTTCACTAACGCCCGCATCAGAGGACCAAACCAAGTCTGTCGCTCCACGGACACAGAGTCCGAAATCCCCTCTGGAGGGAAGGGGATCGGGCGATCCTTCGGAGTGGACACCACTGGACCTGCCTGAAAAGTTAAAGGGGAAGAAAGACGCACTGACCTTTCTGAAGTGTCTTCCCTGTCCTGCATAAGAGTCCTGCGCTTCGGTGGAGGCGATCTTGAACGCGGTCTGGCGACATGCGTTCCTGCTGCTGTCACGAGCTGCGAAATTCGGCGCGAACGGTGGTCGCTCGTAGGTGAACGGTCACGCGGGCGAGTGGGCGCGCAGGCAAGCAGTCGCGCGGGCACGCAGGCGAGTGCGTGCGAGGGCGTACAGGCGAACGAGCGCGAGGGCGAGCCGGTGAACGAACGCGTTGGCGCGTCGGCGAGGGAGCGCGTTGACGCGCGGGCGAACGAGAACACTCCGAAGATCGTTGACGGCGTGTCGGCGAGGGAGCGTGTTGACGCGCAGGCGAGCGAGAACGCTCCGAAGATCGCTGACGGCGTGTCGGCGAAGGTGCGTGTTGACTCGCGGGCGAGCGAGAACGCTCCGAAGATCGCTGACGGCGCGTCGGCGAAGGTGCGTGTTGACGCGCAGGCGAGCGAGAACGCTCCGAAGATCGCTGACGGCGCGTCGGCGAGGGAGCGTGTTGACGCGCGGGCGAGCGAGAACGCTCCGAAGATCGCTGACGGCGCGTCGGCGAGGGAGCGTGTTGACGCACGGGCGAGCGAGAACGCTCCGAAGATCGCTGACGGCGCTTCTCAGGAGACCTGTAGCGCGTGGGAGCGCGATTGCGAGCAGGTGATCGGTGGTGCGCTGGCGAACGCTGGCGCGCAGGCGAGCGATGGCGCGTTGCCGCATGGTGACGCGTTGGCGAGCGATAGCGCATAGATCGCGTAGGCGTACGACCGCGCGAGGGCGAGCTAACAGAGGGCGACCCATGTCCTTCCAGATCTTCTGGGCGACGGCGCGTTGGAGAACGCTTGCGCGCAGGCGATAGGACACGCGGGCGGTCTGGAGATCGCCGATGTTCAGGTGATCGCTGTTCAGGTGATCGCTGACGCGCAGGAGAACGCTGACGAGCCGGTGAACGTTGAAGCATCTGTGATCGCTGGCGGGCAAGAGGGCGACGCGTGGAATCCTGTGAGGGAACAGTCGGCGCAGAGGCGAACGTTCACGAACAGGAACAGGAACAGGAGGCGCGTGGGCGTACGTGCGTTCTGGAAACACGCGCTGGAGAACGCGAGCGATGTTGTGCAGGAACAAGCTGAGGATCGCGAGGGCGCTCAGGAGACTGATGGCGCGCGGGGCGCACAACAGGAACTGCAGGATATTCGGAGACCACAGGGGAGCGCTGGCGAGCAGTGGGGCGATGGTCCTCAGAAGAGCGCTGACGAACAGGAGAGCGCTGATGGTCAGAAGAGCGCTGACGAGCAGGAGAGCACCTGTGCGCTAACACTGCAGAAGGGCGAGCAGGGGAACGCTGGTGCGCTGGGCGCTCAACAGGAACAACAGGTTGAAGGATGTCCTCAGGAGAGCGCTGGCAAGTAGAGGGGCGATCATCAGGAGAGCGCTGGCGAACAGGAGATCGCTGACAAACAGGAGAGCACTGACGAGCAGGAGAGCGCCCGTGCGCGAACACTGCACGCGCAAGGGAAGAATCCCTTAGCCCCGAAGGGACCGTTGCCCGTCGGGTGACGAGGTCAGGTTGCTAAACATCTGCCCCAGAAGTTGAAGGTCTGGAAGGCGTAGGAGACCGATCCCCAGAGAGGTCTAAGGAAGCTGGAGCTGCAGGCTGATTACGGCGAGGAGAGTCCCCTTCGGAGGAAGAAGGTGAAGATCCAAAAAGGCGCCTCTTAACCCCCTTATAAGGAGACGGGAGGCCCTTGCGACGCAGCGGACGGTGAGCCTTACGGCGAAGGCGGCCACGAGGAAGATCGTCAGGACCATCAGTCCTCCGAAGGGGAGTCTCAGTCAAAGCACTGCCCTTGGAGGGAAGCTGGACAGCAGAAGAGCCCGCAGGACTCCCTTCCCCCTTCGAAAGATGTACGGAAGGGGGAGGAGAGCCGTCAGCACCAACATCCACAACTGCACCTGCAGAGGATTGACCCGCCCCGTCGGAAGCCTTTGTCACCAAGTCGACGATAGACAGAGGATCTACCTCTGCTATCACCGGCGACTGCTTAACAGCGGCCCCCAACTGGACAAGGTCAATCAGGGCTACCCTGGAGGGCAGGCCCTTAAGCCCCAGGGAAGCCCAAATCTGAAAAAGATAATTGTTAGACAAAGATTCATCAATAACCTCCCCCGGAGGAGGAGGAACCGCCCCGCTATGGGAGGCGACTCCCTCTCCCCCAACCCAAGGCCGGGAAACAGAACTAGGGCCTGCGCTCCCACTCGGCCGACTCTCCTTAGGAGTCGGACGAGGGGGAGCTTCGGAGGAGGTTTGGGCGGCGAAAGAAGAGTCCCGAGAACCTTCCTCCTTCAAGGTAACCCTGGAAGGAGAACGGTCTCTCTTGGACTTCTTCTTACGCCGGCGGCCAAACCTCTCCCACTGGGAGGCAGACCACTCCCTGCACTCACTACACTTATTTTCCTGATCACACCGGCGGCCTCGACACTGCGGGCAAAGGGTGTGAGGATCAGTGTCCACGGCCGACATAAAAGTACCACAAGGGCGGCCAGCAATTCCAGGGCACTTGCGCATAGCGAACAATAAAGGTGGTCAACTTCTAATACACACACACAAACTGAAAGTAAAAGTAGAAAAAGATTAAAGGCTGTCAACGAGGACGATGGACAGACACGTCTGTTCATCGCCGGAACCAAAAGTGAAGTGAAGCAAATCACCGGTAGCAAGCTATCCCTTCCCCTACCCCCGCTAACTAGCGCGGGGGTAGTTAACACTCGTTTAAAACTATTGGCTCGTCATTTCAGCTACGCCGAAAGGTAAACCCAATGTAAATAGCGTGGTCTGTAGTGTATTTCGGTTACGGAGCAACTATGGATTATATCAAATTCATAAAAACTTAACCTTATCATCAAAGTTACAATGCCTGATAGGTACACTTCTTTGCCTAAAATTTATTATTCAGTCATAATTTGGAAACTATTTATCATAAATACATGATAAATACAGTATAACTAATAGTTTATTATTAATAACAAAAAAGTATTACCTAACAGTGCTAAACATGGAGACCATCGTCAGAAGTGTCGTTATTGTCAAGACCATTCGGCCGGGCACCACATCAACCGGAATGAAGAAGGTCAACCACGATACAATCACAAATAATCCTGATGGGATGTAAGTGTTCATTACGTGGTAACTCATTTTCCTATAAAGGCTGATCCTCACTTGCACTGATGGGAAAGTTGCTGCTGGTAAAAAAGGAACTGCATTAATGTTATGTATCATTATCAGTTAGGTCAGGTCATTCTAAAAAATAATGCAGTTGCTGACAAGGATAATTAGATAAAATAATAACTAACATTATAGAGAACACTAGAGCTAAATTTATCCCTTACTAACAGAAATATAAAAAAATATGATACATTATTGGGACATATTTCCGACATCTTGACTCCTACTTCATAGACTAACTGATTAGAGCGCATAACTGCCTTCACTGAATCGGTAGTTCTTAATCTTTAAGTTATGCAAAATGATTTATTCCAGTTTTCAGCTAGCTAGAGTGGAACTGTCCAGGCCAAAGAACGAAGAAAAAAAACTAGGAATTAATGTAGGCTAATTAGCCTTTTATGGCCTAAAAGAATAACTACATATTAACAAAGAGTAAAAGGTAACATGGAAGAGATCACTTGCATTTTCTAACAGCTTAATACTATACCTTACTAATTTACCAACGAACACTACACAGTACATGAGGATATATTGTACTAATTTTGACAATTATATTTTGTGCTACTTACAAAATCATCATATAACAATAATGAAAGTATAATACATGATATGAACCAGATCTGACCAGTGTTCAAGTTAAAGTGAATCATCAAAGATCTTAAGACTTGTAAGCAAAAATTTTCTTTGTTTTATTTTTGTAAAATAGAAATAATAGTATTTTGGGTAGCTAGTCACCAATTTGCATCTGGAGTTGTAATATATTGCTATGTTGTTGCAATTGACCATCTCGAATCACTGCTAGACCTCAAAATGAAGACTGCATTTGCATATTCAAAAATAGACTCGCAGGGTTCTTCACTGTCTTCATAGGTTCAACAATACTTGAGACTGGACATCAGTATAGTAGTCATTTGCCCCTACTTTGTACTAGAGACAAAAAACAAGTAGCCATAACCATACCCTGACACCCTTTGACAGTTATTCACATATTTTCATCCTTAGTGATATAGTACTGCAAAAGCCCTGCTCTGTCTGGTGAGGACTATTCAACGCTATCTTAAATAAACATGTAGTATGTTCAAATAAAAAATATTAGATGGAAACTTACACCTTCATAGGGCAATCAATCCTATTACCTAAACCTTATGTACAGTACATAACAAATAAAAGATACTTCTTACATACTTACATATAGCAAGGCACTTCCCCCAATTTTGGGGGGTAGCCGACATCAACAAATGAAACAAAAACAAAAAAGGGGACCTCTACTCTCTACGTTCCTCCCAGCCTAACAGGGGACTCAACCGAGTTCAGCTGGTACTGCTAGGGTGCCACAGCCCACCCTCCCCCGTTATCCACCACAGATGAAGCTTCATAATGCTGGATCCCCTACTCCTGCTACCTCCGCGGTCATCTAAGGCATCGGAGGAAGCAGCAGGGCCTACCGGAACTGCGTCACAATTGGTCGCCATTCATTCCTATTTCTAGCACGCTCTCTTGCCCCTCTCACATCTATCCTCCTATCACCCAGAGCTTCCTTCACTCCATCCATCCACCCAAACCTTGGCCTTCCTCTTGTACTTCTCCCATCAACTCTTGCATTCATCACCTTCTTTAGCAGACAGCCATTTTCCTTTCTCTCAACATGGCCAAACCACCTCAACACATTCATATCCACTCTAGCTGCTAACTCATTTCTTACACCCGTTCTCACTCTCACCACTTCGTTCCTAACCCTATCTACTTGAGATACACCAGCCATACTCATTAGACACTTCATCTCAAACATTTAATTTCTGTCTCTCCATCACTTTCATTCCCCACAACTCCGATCCATACATCACAGTTGGTACAATCACTTTCTCATATAGAACTCTCTTTACATTCATGCCCAACCCTCTATTTTTTACTACTCCCTTAATTGCCCCCAACACTTTGCAACCATCATTCACTCTCTGACGTATATCTGCTTCCACTCCACCATTTGCTGCAACAACAGACCCCAAGTACTTAAACTGATCCACCTCCTCAAGTAACTCTCCATTCAACATGACATTCAACCTTGCACCACCTTCCCTTCTCGTACATCTCATAACCTTACTCTTACCCACATTAACTCTCAACTTCCTTCTCTCACACACACTTCCAAATTCTGTCACTAATCGGCCAAGATTCTCTTCTGTGTCTGCAACCAGTACAGTATCATCCGCAAACAACAACTGATTTACCTCCCATTCGTGGTCATTCTCGTCTACCAGTTTTAATCCTCGTCCAAGCACTCGAGCATTGACCTCTCTCACCACTCCATCAACATACAAGTTAAACAACCACGGCGACATCACACATCCCTATCTCAGCCCCACTCACCGGAAACCAATCACTCACTTCATTTCCTATCCTAACACATGCTTTACTACCTTTGTAGAAACTTTTCACTGCTTGCAACAACCTTCCACCAACTCCATATAACCTCATCACATTCCACATTGCTTCCCTATCAACTCTATCATATGCTTTTTCCAGATCCATAAACGCAACATACACCTCCTTACCTTTTGTTAAATATTTCTCGCATATCTGCCTTGCTGTAAAAATCTGATTCATACAACCCCTACCTCTTCTAAAACCACCCTGTACTTCCAAGATTGCATTCTCTGTTTTATCCTTGATCCCATTAATCATTACTCTACCATACACTTTTCCAACTACACTTAACAAACTAATACCTCTTGAATTACAACACTCATGCACATCTCCCTTACCCTTATATAGTGGTACAATACATGCACAAACCCAATCTACTGGTACCATTGACAACACAAAACACATATTAAACAATCTCACCAACCATTCAAGTAGTCACACCCCCTTCCTTCAACATCTCAGCTCTCACACCATCCATACCAGACGCTTTTCCTACTCTCGTTTCATCTAGTGCTCTCCTCACTTCATCTATTGTAATCTCTCTCTCATTCTCATCTCCCATCACTGGCACCTCAACACCTGCAACAGCAATTATATCTGCCTCCCTATTATCCTCAACATTCAGTAAACTTTCAAAATATTCCGCCCATCTTTTCCTTGCCTCCTCTCCTTTTAACAACCTTCCATTTCCATCTTTCACTGTCTCTTCAATTCTTGAGCCAGCCTTCCTTACTCTCTTCACTTCTTTCCAAAACTTCTTATTCTCTTCATATGAATGACCCAATCCCTGACCCCACCTCAGGTCAGCTGCCCTACTTCTTAAAAAATAATAAGTAGCTTCTATTTACTACAAGTACCTAGTACTTAATGACACAAAGTTATCAAAACTTCCTAAAAAAATTGCAATCCTAACAGACTTTAACTATACCAATAAATTGTTTTTCCTCTTAACTAACAAGGAAGGTAGTATTTCCATAATTTCCTCATCAAAATATAATCCATTGCTGCAGGAAACCTACCCAATTCAACTGTCTGCTGTCTACATACAGAAAATAAAATAAAATAAATTCCCTGATCAATTCAATGTGTAAACAGAATAAGCATTCAGTGTAAATTAAATGGAATAGTGAAACAAATTCTAAAGAAATGCTTGAAAAAAAAATATTTAGCAGAGAGGATTTCACGGCAGCAGCAAATTACCATATAGGCACTCGTATGATGAGTACCCGTTCAAAAACCTTGGATCCACTCATGCATGCACAGTACATGTCATACTGTTTAAAGAATTAAATTTCTTTCTTTTATTTCAAGAGGGATTATGTCACACAAGAAGGCTAATTGTAGGTAGTAGACTTTTAACCCTACTGTGATCCTGAGTTTACCAGATTTGCTGCCAGGCTCATGATTTTTGGCTATGGTCACGATCTACCCATCCGCCTTTCTCTGCCTTGGTAGGGCCAAACTATAACACTATTCCATCTTATTTATCTTCCTCTCGTTTTTATTAGTTTTTCTATTTTATACATGGAAGACTTATTTCAATGTTGTTACTGTTCTTAAAAATGGAGTTTTTATGATAAAATAAAGTTTTATGAATACTTACCTGGCAGTTATATATATATAGCTGAGTCTCCGACTGCGGCAGAATTTAATCGAAAATCGCGGCAACCGCCTTGTGGTGGTTGTGTGGTTAGATGGTTAACAACCCTTACAGGGTGGTACTTGGAATCATTCCCGTTTTCTGTTCCTCAGATTATCTTTGCCCGACCTGTCTCCTGAGGGGAGGTGGGTGGGCTTTAAAATATATATATAACTGCCAGGTAAGTATTCATAAAACTTTGTTTTATCATAAAAACTCCATTTTTATGAATAGAACTTACCTGGCAGTTATATATATATAGCTGATTCACACATTTGGAGGAGGGAAACAGACAGAAAAACATAGTTGGGGAAACAACAAAAGAGTTGTAGGAGAACAAACACCTTGATTCCTTACCTGCTAAGGTAGCTGACTTCAAAGGTAACTGCCTCTAGAGTCGCTTTCCCTTAGGAGTGTTCAGCCAGGAGTAGACCTGCTACGCTGCAAACAACTCAATCGAGTCTGTCAAAGGGGTAGGACCAACAACTTGACTAGACTTCAGAAAACTACCTTCCCATATAAAAAACCTGCAACCTTACTAAAGCTAACCCTCTAACCTTGCAGAAATAGATATAAACTATCTATCTGGACTAAGGGAACCGTACCACAGGACGATGACCTCAGACAACCATAAAAAACACAAACCCAAATACAAGTACATAAACTAAGGTTGAGTGGGGGTAGTAACTCCTTTGCCTAATACAGAAGCCGCAGCTACGTATGGGCCCAAGGTATAACACTTGTCATAGTCCACTCTTACCTCTCTGAGGTAATGAGAAGCGAAGACAGAGTTGCTCCTCCAGAACGTTGCATCCATGATCTGCTTAACTGACATATTTTTCCGGTATGCCAGCGAAGCAGCAATGGCCCTTACTTCGTGAGCCCGTACTTTTAACAGGGCGAAGTTTTCTTCCTCACAAAAGAGGTGGGCTTCCCTAATAGTCTCCCTCAGGAAAAAGGACAAAGCGTTCTTTGACAGGGGTTTTTGAGGATCCTTCACCGAACACCATAAGGAGTTGGAAGCACCCCTCACGCTCTTAGTGTGGGCCAAATAAGCCTTGAGAGCCCTAACCGGGCAGAGGAGGCTTTCCTGTTCCTGACCTACCAGATTCGTGAGGTTAGGGACTTCAAAAGTCCTAGGCCAGGGTTTCGAAGGGTTCTCATTCTTGGCGAGAAAGTCGAACCTCAAGGAACAAACCGCTCCATTTAGGGTGAAGCCTACACGCTTCTCGATTGCCTGGACCTCGCTGATCCTCCTGGCAGTCGCTAGAGACAAAAGGAAGAGGGTTTTCTTAGTCACATCTCGCAGAGAAGCTTGCGAGATAGGCTCAAACTTCCTGGAGCACAAAAACTTAAGCACCACATCCAGGTTCCAAGAAGGGGGTCTTAAGTGCACCTGCTTCGTTGTCTCAAAAGACCTAATGAGGTCCTGCAAGTCCTTATTCTGAGATAACTCTGAGATAACTCTAAGCCTCTATGCCTAAAGACGGTTGAGAGCATGCTCCTGTATCCTTTAATGGTAGATACAGCCAGTTTAGCATCCTGCCTGAGGTACAAAAGAAAGTCTGCAATCTGGCTTAGAGAGGGAGAGGACGAGGAAACCTTGCGCCTCTTGCACCAAGCTCTAAAGGTCTCCCACTTCGACTGGTAGACTCTTTGTGAAGAGATCCTCCTTGCCCTGGCAATAGCTTTCGCCGCTTGTGCCGAAAAGCCTCGAGATCTAACGAGCTTCTCGACAGTCTGAAGGCAGTCAGATTGAGAGCGAGGGGGTTTTGGTGAAATCTCTCGAAGTGGGGTTGTCTGAGAAGATCTGGACAAGCCGGGAGTCTTCTTGGAAAGTCCATCAGCAACCCTACCACTTCGGTGAACCATTCCCTCGCAGGCCAGAATGGAGCCACTAGGATCATTCGTCCCGAATCGAGGAGAGCGAACTTCCTGACAACCAGATTGATGATCTTGAACGGGGGAAAGGCATACATGTCCAGCCCCGTCCAATCCATCAAGAAGGCGTCCACTGCAACAGCTTCCTCGTCCGGGACTAGGGAGCAGTAGTTGGGGATCCTCTTGTTTAGACCGGAGGCGAAAAGGTCTATTACTGGTCTGCCCCACAACTTCCAGAGGCTCCGACAGACATGCGGGTTGAGAGTCCACTCTGTAGGAAGGACCTGTCCCCTCCTGCTGAGCATGTCTGCCCTGATGTTTCTCTGCCCTTGAACAAACCTTGTCAACAGCTGGGTCTCGTTCTCGTTCGCCCAGAGGAGAAGCTCTCTCGCAGTTGAGAACAGAGAGAGGGAGTGAGTTCCCCCTTGCTTCCTTATGTACACGAGAGCTGTGGTGTTGTCGGAATTGATCTCTACAGTCTTTCCCGACACCGAGGTTTTGAAGGCCTTGAGCCCTA
Source organism: Palaemon carinicauda (assembly GCF_036898095.1). Classification (NCBI taxonomy): domain Eukaryota; kingdom Metazoa; phylum Arthropoda; class Malacostraca; order Decapoda; family Palaemonidae; genus Palaemon; species Palaemon carinicauda. Next base: position 39,133,419 of record NC_090738.1, read on the forward strand.
ACAAAATGGCCATCAATTCCTTCCTGTTGATATGCCAACTGACCTGACTCCCTTCCCAAATTCCTGAGACCTCTTTGTTCCCTAGTGTTGCTCCCCAGCCTGACTCGGACGCGTCTGAGAATAACACTAGGTCGGGGTTCTTCTTGAACAAGGAGATCCCTTTTCCCAACAGAGCTGGGTCCAGCCACCACATTAAAAGATCCTTGATCTCTGTCGGAATGGGGAAAGAAAAAGTGTCCTCCTGGATCTTTCTGTTCCAAACCTTTGCGAGGAAGTGTTGCAGAGGCCTTAGGTGCAGTCTCCCCAAAGGGACAAACTGCTCCAGGGAGGATAGAGTTCCCAGCAGACTCATCCACTCCTTCGCTGAGCATTCCTGCTTCCTCAAAAAGTCTTTGACTTTGTCCAGGCACCTGGTCTGCCTCTCCTGGGAGGGAGAAGCCTGAAAAAGAACTGAATTCAGAACTATCCCCAAATAGAGAATAGTCTGATTCGGCTCGGTCTGAGACTTCCCCCAGTTGACGATGAGTCCCAGGTCCTGAGTGATCGTATAAGTTTTCATTAGGTCCTCCAGACATTTCTCTTTCGACTGTGACCGGATCAGCCAGTCGTCTAGATAGAAGGAGACCCTTATCCCCTCCTGGTGTAACCAGCCTGCCACATTCGCCATTAGTCTGGTGAAAACTTGGGGAGCTGTGCTGAGACCGAAGCAAAGTGCCCTGAACTGGAAGCACTTGCCCTGAAACACAAACCTCATATCTCCTCGAAGACGGATGAATGGGGACGTGAAAATAAGCGTCCTGCAGGTCGAGAGAAACCATCCAGTCTCCTGGACGAACTGCAGCCAGCACTGACCGAGTCGTCTCCATGAAGGCGTTCAGAGAGCTGACATCTAGGACTGGTCTCCATCCACCCGAGTTCTTGGGAACCAGAAACAGGCGATTGTAAAAGCCTGGGGAGGCGAGGTCTTGAACTGGCTCTATTGCTCCCTTGACCAACATCTGGTCGACTAGCTCCAGAAGAGCCTCTCGTTTCCCCGCGTCGGTGTACTGAGCCACTAAGGCTAGGGGAGAGTCTGAGAGAGGTGGTTTCTTTAAAAAGGGGATCTTGTAACCTTCCTTGACGACTGAGAGGGACCAGGTGTCCGCCCCTCTCCTTTTCCAAGACTGCCAAAAACGAGACAGTCTTGCCCCTACTGGTGTCTGGAGGACTTCCATCTCATTTTTTGGACCGGGGCCTAAACGCACCCCTGCTGGTCCTTGGCCCTGACTCTTGTCTTCTCCCCCTAAAATCCGCTCTCGAGGAGATCCTGCCCCGAAAGGGCTGTTGAAACTTCTTCTCCTCCTTCTTCAGAGGAGCAGGAGCAACAGGTAAGGTCTTTCTAGCCAACCGAGACAAAAGGTCCTGAGTAGCCTTCTGAGCCAGAGAAAGGGAGATATCTCTGACCAGAGCTTCAGGAAAAAGATGACGTGAAAAAGAGGCGTAAAGTAGCTCCGATTTCTGGGCAACAGTCACAGATCTAGAGGTGAAGGAGCACAAAAGGGCCCTCTTCTTTAAGACCCCTGCTGAGAAAAGGGAAGCCAATTCATTAGCTCCATCCCTTAGAGCTTTGTCCATGCAGGACATGATACTCGTCAGGTCCTTCGCGTCCTCCAGGAGTTCAGACTTCCTGGCCAGAGTCCCGAGAGACCAGTCCAGGAAGCTGAAAACCTCGAAAACCCTGAAAATTCCCTTGACGAGGTGATCAAGCTCCGACACGGACCACATCACCTTGGCAGAGTTTAAAGCATGCCTTCTTGCCGAGTCCACAAGAGCCGAGGTCACCTTGGGAGGAGGAAGGCACTCCTAACCCCAAAGGTTCCCCTGTCTCATACCACATACCGGCCTTGGAAGCGAGCCGAGACGGTGGAAAAGAAAAGGTGGTCTTAACAGCTTGTCTCCGTTCCTTCATCCAATCATCCACTTTAGCGAGAAGTTTCCTGGCCGAAATTGAAAGTTTCATTTTGATGAAGGCTGAAGACTTGGTAGCTTTCTTCCTGGTAAATTGAGACTGAGGAGAACGAGGGGCCGAAGGTTGAAATTCCTCCCCATAAAGTTCCAAAAGAGAGCGAGAAAGAACCTTGTAATCGCTAGAAGAGTCGGCAGGTTTTTCTTCCTCTTCCGAAATATCCTCGAGGTCCTGCTCAAGGATAACATCCCGAAGAGTTGGGCTGCCAGCAGTCTGGCAGAGAGAGCTGTTTGAATCCTGGCGCCGAGCGCCGCTAACATCCAGTCGGCGAGAAGCGGTATCGTCACGATGACGAGAAGCGGTATCGTCACGATGACGAGAGGCAGTATCGTCACAATGACGAGAAACGGAAGTGTCCTGAAGATGCAGGCTGCCGTCGCCTTGAAAATGCAGACTGCATTCATCCTGTTTCCTAAGAAACGAGGCAGTAACGTCCAGGCGTTTCGAAAGGGAAACGGAATCGTCACGGCGCCGAGAACGAGAGGCAGTATCGTCCTGGCGCCAGGAGAGGGGGGAAGGCAATTCCTGGCAGCGTGCCGATAAAGAGGGTGTGCGTTGTCGTACGGCCAACGAAGTGCGCATAGGTTTCTTGGGAGAGATACTAAAATCTCTCTTAGAAGAAGATCTCTTAACAGGCAAAGAGACGTCCTTACGTCTGACGGACTGAGAAGGGTGGCTGAAAGCTTTAATTAACGATGAAAGTTGTTCCTGCATATCAACCATGAAAGCTTTAGCAACCTCCGCTGGCTCTCGCGGTGCCGAAGACGGCAGTTGTCGTACGGCTTGACTGGGAGCGCTGGCAGAAGAAGCAGGGAGTCTAGCAGGATTAACTGGGCTAAGGACTCTCTGTTTCGCCCTTTTAACAGGAACATCGAAATCGTCTTCCGAAGGATCAGGGTCTCTGATACTCGAACCGGGAGAGGGAGAGCGAGACTGCACGTCCCGGTTCCACCCTCTCTTCATTGGTCTTGATTCGTAACGCCAATTACGTCTGGGAGAACGATCAGGCGAAGACACAAACGAATCCGACACGCCTTTCCTACGGCGGTCAAGAGCAGCCTGGGAGATCGCAACAGGACTGTCTGAGGCGACGACTGACCGAGGATAAGCACCTCTCACCCCCTTTCGGCTTTCGACGTACCTTCTCCCTTGGTCCTGGGAGCTTGGTAGAGGTCTAGACCTAGGGGTATGACAGATTCGATCAGTCGCCACCTCCACTGCACTTTCACAAGCACTAATTTCACCTACACCCTTACCTTTAAAGGCCTCCAACTGCGCTTTAATGGCCTCCAATTCAGCAGCTAATTTAGCATACCCAGGGTCATCCGTAGGCACAGATCCTGTAGAAGGGGCAGGAGTCACTACATTTGGGGAAGGAATACCTTCCAAAGGGGTTACAAGCAAAGGGTCAATAGATAAATCTAAGCTAGGCTCACTAGCAGACTTTGACTTTGATTTAGCTCTTCTAACTCTATCAATCTCAAGTTTGCACACATAGCACTTCATAGCTAACCAATCATCATCACTTAAAACCTCGCATTCCTTGCACTTATTATCTAAAGCACATTCAAACCCCCTGCAACCCATACAGATAGTGTGAGGGTCAACCAAAATTTTCGGCAACCTCACCTTGCAAATATCATTCGCACAAACACGATACTGAATTTTCTCACTCATGATAATAAAGGGATTTTGACGAAGGAAAAATCTATTTCTGGGGAGAGACCTGTGGCGCCGGGTAAAAGGAGTCCTTCTTATATACCTTTTCTGATAAAACCTTCCAATTATACCAGAGAAAGATAAAAGCATGGAATGCTGAGGTTACAACCCTCGCGCGAGCACCTTTAGGGTGTCGTGTATAAAGCAAAGGCGCGTGAAATCCACTATTCACAGGTTGTCTTCCATTTAGTTAATTCCTTCGTCAAAGGGATGGGCCGATACAAAGGCCCTTGCCAACCACCAGCGCCACACCACCCACGCCACGACGCGAGCGCCATCTGAACAACATCCTTCTGTATTGGCCATGATGGCTTGGAAAGGAAAGGGTGGGATTGTGTAAAATAAAGGGGAAGGGTTTCACCGGGCGCCACAGGTCTCTCCCCAGAAATAGATTTTTCCTTCGTCAAAATCCCTTTTCTGGGTCGATCTGTGGCGCCGGGTGAAAATGTACCAGAGAATGCCTTCCAAGCCCAACAATAACTAATTTAATGAGGGGAGAGAAACAACACCATGTAAAGAAAATCATAAATAATAAAGGTAAACAAACATGATAACAGGGAAGTCTCCGAGTATCAGAGGAAACATGCTACAAAACTGACATGGCTAAGAATATCCCAACCCTGTAACAACGGTAATCAATAATAGTTACAAACATAACCTAATATGTAATAAACTTAGGGCTAACGAACTACCAAGGAAGCGGCGTCGTGGTGCGAGTGGCGGGTAGGAGGGAGAAGAAAAGAGATGGATGAAAGGAAGAACAAAAGATCACTGGGGAGAGATACGGCTCCCAGCTGCAACTGTTGGGTATTTAAGAGCCTGTAAGTTCATTAGATAGTGGCGTTTGAAGACCATAGGAGATTCCCAACCCGTGAACTTTATAAGGTCATCAAAGTCCATCTTCTGGGGGAAATGATCCCGGATTGGCTTGTCAAACGAAGTATAGGATCTATAGCCTAATACCACGTATGGGAATGGTACCTCCTTGTTCCCTGATAAACAAGGGGCCAGACGATCGGGTAGCAGTCGTGGCTAAAAAGGCCCTGAGAGTGGTGACCGGACATAGAAAAGTATCTTGGAGAAGAGGAATAACTTTCCAAGGGGTCCACCTATTTTGGGGGTTAACGGCCGAATCATATTGGCGAATTGTCGAGTCCCTTTTGACTGATTCGATGAAGAAATCGTTTTCCGGTTCAATGTTCGAGTCTCTACGAGCTGCCAACTTCCTGTAGTCCACAGAGTTAGGGTTTTGGACATCCTTGAGTAATCCGACACAGTGAGTTTGGAATACTCGGGTCAGTTTGAGGAACGGAATCCGGATGGGACGGAGTTTCCACTCGAGGAGGAGAGGAAACCAACTGTTCTTGGGCAGTGAGGTGGTACTAAAACCACTGCGCCCCGGAAGGAGCGCAGTCGGTGTTAAAGTTTTTAGAAGATTCACTGGGAGAGATAGGGAAATCTTCCTCTAATGGTTCCAATCCCGGGGTAATGCGTCCATGGCATGAGCCCGAGGGTCCAGGATTGGGGTCACATAACAAGGAAGTTTGTGATTGATCTGAGATGTGAATAGATCTACCTGGATGCCTGGAACGAACCTGAGTATCCACCGGAGTGAAATTCTGACTCCAGGGAACTCGTCCTGGATAGTGAGCCCGTTCTCACACCCTGGCCTCCCGCTAGGTGAGGTGCTGACAGGAACCAGTTCTTTTCTGTTGCCCAGGCGAAGAAAGTGACCAGGACCTGATTCAGGTTGGGTGACTTGGATCCTCCCCTGTTTCCGTAGTGTACCTCGTCTGTGCTGTCTGACACTACTCTGATGTGGGTCGACCTCGGAGGAGTCTCTCTCTTCAGGGTCAAGAACACTGCCATGGCTTCGAGAACATTGATATGGGACTGTTTCATGGCTAGTGACCAAGAACCTGAAACATCTGATGTTCGGAGAAATCCCCCCATCCACTTAGAGACACGGCTGAATGGAATGTCACTTGTGGAGGTGGGAATTGTAGAGGAACCGCTTTGGAGAGGTTCTTCGGTTCGGACCATGGGCGTAGTCTCATTTTCCCGACAGAGGGGATCTTCGAGACCTTGTCTTCTTATAGGTACTGTAGCTCTCTTTCTCCAAAATCGATTGATGTCTTGAGTTTGGCTTTTATTAGGAGATCTGTTACTGAAGTGAATTGGGAAAGGCCGAGGATACTTTCTAGCCTCTTTGGACACCTGTTTGTGCTTGAGAAATTCTTGATCTTGGAACCTATTCCTCTTACTTTTGGAAGGGAGAGACAACGTGTGCTTCGAAAGGTCCCACTGAATGGCTAACCATTCTAAGTGGCCTGATGGTCGCAGGCGAGACTTATGGAGATTGACCCGAAATCACAGGTTGTCGAGCGATCGAAGAAATTCCTTCGTAGCTCTGTTACCTTCTATGGCCGGCCGGGCCCAAATGAGCCAACCGGCCAGATAAGCAATGATCTGTATCTCTTGGTTCCTGAGTTGTTCTAACACTGCCTCTCCCAGTTTCGTGAATATCCTGGGATCAATGTTGAGGCCGAAGGGCATGTCTTGAACACAAAGGCTTTCCTGCTTAGGTGGAAACCCAGATAAGAAGAGAAGTTTAGAGCTATAGGCGCAAGCTAATAGCGGTCGGTAAGATCGACAGAGGTGGTGACGGTCCCACGGGGAAGTAAGGTCCATACCTAAGAGATAGTCGTTTGATTGCTTTTTCTTGAGTAACCCTGTGGTGTACTCTTTCAGGACGGGTGTGTATTTCTGGGAGAAGGTCACTGGCGGAGGAGGAGGACCTTGAGGCCATTTTCATCTCAAACCGTTAGAGACTATGCTATGATCCCACAGACCGAGTCCAATGGTCACGAAAGTGGTAAAGTCTTCCCTCTACCAGGACCACCGCGTTGTGAGGGAGTGAATCTAGGTCCTTCCCTTCTCCGAGCCCCCTTTTTTCCTAGGTCCGCCTTGATGTCGGGACTGTCTTCTACTCCTGTAGCTTCCTCTCTGGTGTCCATGAAAGGAGCCTGAGGGTTCGGATCTAGGGCTGCATGCAGGCAAAACATCCCAACGGAGTTGGGCTGTGTACCTGGGGAATCAGTGAGGTAGACCACCTGATGATGGGGGGTCAGATACAAAATCGTCGAACCAGAGGAAGGCTGTGATGACGAGTGGGAAACCGACTATCAATTCCTGTCTGATAGAGGTCTCAGACAGAACGTACTTCCCACAACTGACCCGATCAGACCAACAAACGTGTAGGTCGAACTGGAAGGGCAGAGCCTGGAATTATCGTACCCCCCAGGCTGACAACATCCTGGTCCAGACAGATCGGGCCTGCCCTTTAGGAAATAATACCGTTACCTTCGGTACCTTGTCTAATCTAACCAAGGCAATCTCTTTCAATCGAACGAATCCGTTGAATGGGAATTCTAGTACCTGGGAGTAAAATCTAGGTCCCCCAGAGGGAGGACGTCTATGCCCTCCAGATTTATGGTACCACCTATATCCGAGTTCCTGAACGGCACTGACTCACCACCATACCTTAGAGCTCGTCATAGCCCCTTGGATTTCCTTAGAATGTGTTGCTTTTAGCCGTCACCGTTTATGCAGGGTAACATGAACATTAGGATCCTTTAATGGTCCTAGGTCGGTGACGTAGGTAATTGCAAAGCTGAAGGCTCAAAACTCATCCCCACATACCTGCCCGTCCATGGGGTCGTTGTCCAACCTTAGAGAGGACACTCCGAGGAGATAGGGACCTCTAGATGGAGCATTCCTTCCCAACTTCGATACCCAAGGGTGGAGAGCCTCTCTTTGCAGGCCAGAGAGAATCATCATCATCCTGATGGGAACCATGCAGGCGAACCTTCTGTAACACAAAGGGGACATAAGTCTGGATGTTCCTTGAACTTTGGTTAGCGATCCTATTCACAGGCTGGGATGAGCTGTATACTCTTAAAAAGCCATTTTAAAGACATTTTAAAGACAAGTTATTTAATGTATTATCTTCTGGGGTATAGTGCGACACTTGTATTCATGAAATGTGACACTGTTGGCGCATTCGCCACTGGGTGGAAATTTATTTCTATATGAACACTATGTTGTATGGATATTTATCCATATCTAGACATAGTTAGAATTGACTATGCATAAATATAGGCATAATTAATGTATTTCTATTTGAACACTATGTTGTATGGATATTTAGCCATATTTAGACAGTTAGGATTGAATATGCATAAATATAGGCATAATTAATTTAATTCTATTTGAACACGATGTTGTATGGATATTTATCCATATTTATACATAGTTAGAATTAAATACATGCATAAATATAGGCATAATTAATTTAATTCTATTTGAACACGATGTTGTATGGATATTTATCCATATTTATACATAGTTAGAATTAAATACTTTTTTTTTTTTTTTTTTTTTTTTTTACAGGTAAAACAAAAGATTGGCCACCCGTGGTCTGAGTGATCTCCGACTGTACCGGATCTCCGGTAACCATCCCCGGTACAAACAAAGGTCCGTCATAGTGACAACGTGAACCAGAGGAAATCTAATATTAACCTCAATGCTGATCGCCTGTACGATATCCGGTTAAGCCGGAGATTCGATGAAAAAGAATCGTAATGACGATATTGTGATAATTCATGAAAAAGGGTTCATACCCTGATTCTGAGCGTCTGATTGATCTCAGTTTGTACCGGAGAACCAGTGACAAAGGTCCGGCAACGTGAAAACGTGATCCTCATCGGTACGATAACATTCTCTAAAACTGAATGTCTGTGTTATCTCCAGTGAAGCCGGATATTCGATGAAAAAGGGACCGTAATAATGAAACTGTGAAATCCTCATCGGTATCACATTGTTAACTCCGGTTCTGGACGTCTGCTTGATCTCTGTTTGTATGGGAGATCCGGTAGCAAAGGCTAGTCCCCGTGAGATCGTGACCGTCACCCTGTAAGGGTTGTTAACCATCTAACCACACAACCATCACAAGGCGGTTGCCGCGATTTTCGATTAAATTCTGCCGCAGTCGGAGACTCAGCTATATATATATATATAACTGCCAGGTAAGTTCTATTCATAAAATATTTTATTTTAATTGTTCATTATTTCTCTTGTAGTGTTTATTCCTTTATTCCCTTTCCTCACTGGGCTATTTTCCCTGTTGGAGCCCTTGGGCATATAGCATCCTGCTTTTCCAACTAGGGTTGTAGCTTAACTAATAATAATAATAATAATAATAATAATAATAATAATAATAAAAATTTCTGGTTTATTATATTATATTGAGGAATGATTGAAACTTTCAATGATGAGTTTAATATCTTTGCAATGCTATCCAGTACAGTATCAAAAAATGCAAAGAAAACATAAGAATTATAAATCTTAAAATATATTCGGAAAAAACAATTATGTTAGAGGACTCTTTTATGAAAAATATGTATAAATCACCTTTCATGAGTATTGACTTACAAAATAAAATTTAGGGCATAATAGGTCACAAAAGAAATCTGTTCAATAATAGTTAAAATCCATTGACCATCACTACCTCTTTATACTAAGTCATTCATTTTTAGATCTATGGAATAATTGGTTAATGTCCTTTCCTTGAGATGTTAGACATGGAGACTAAAGCTCTCCCCAAGGAGCTAATTTTGTACAAAAACTTACAATTTTCGTGCTGAACTCTTTCATTTCCGTCAATCTGGAAGTTTGCAACGAAGTGATCTGTCCGGAGCGAGTTGCTGATCTGGATACCAGTTTCATGCCAACTATATTCCACCTCAAAGGTTCTATACTGGTCTGAAATTATTAATTAACCAAGAAGTACGAGCCATCATCTTATCAAAATTTGTGCTAGTCATTGTTATTATTTATCAGAAATCAAAGGGATGTATTGAAAATAAAAGCAAGTCCTTACTTTAGTACAGTATAACTTCCTAGGTCAAAAACGAATACATCAAAATAATGGGTATAAATAATTTCCCAATGCAAAGCCATGGCACTAACAGATAATGCAATAAACGCAAAGTACTTACAACCCTCCAACCTCATGAAACAAATTTGTTTGTCAAAGGGATATGCTGTGAAGTCCATCGGGCATGCTATCTTTGTAATGACTCTGTCAGAGAGAATACAAAACTGTTAATAGACAGCACTGCTGTTTCAATAACTTAAGAATATGAGGTAAAAATTCTGAAGTATGAATAATAAAATTTTTATAGTAATTTGTATTTCTCCCAACTATTCAAATCCAAGTCCTTTAAATAGGGAGTAAACGACAGTATTGCTGACCAAGCAAGATAAACAAAAACACCCGTTCTCCCACACGAGCAGATTCCCCATTCTGATCCCAGAGCTATAGGGTTTACGGAGTGGTGAGGTGGGAAGTAAACCTTTAAAGAAATCGGGTTTGTATAGTAACAGATAGCACTCGCTTTCGGTCCAGTGTCCAGCGAAGGTACTGTACATTATTGCATGAGGACAATCCCTCTTGTCCTTACGAAGTACCTAGGCCCATGCTTGCCTACCTCACAGGGACTGGAAATGTCTCTCTAGCGAGTACTCATTAATGGGAGGAAGAGAAGTGCAGTGGGATACTAGCTTTCTTTCCCTCTCGGAAGTGGAGAAACATCGCGTCTTCTCGCATTGGGGCGGTGGCGTTCCCTCTCCAGCTCTCTGGCTTGCTATTCTGCACTATTAATGGGAGAGCACACAACCCACCCCAGGAGGTATGCAAGGAATGGCTGGCATGAGTCCGCATTGTGACTGCGCATGGCAGGAGGATACCCTGGACCTCATTCTCTTATATATTAGGTTTTTGGGGAAGCAAAAAGAAAAATCACGTTGCCAGTCTAGTTTGCTTGTGAAACTCAGATCGTATCAGTCTTCCTCTTCCAAAGCAGAGAACGATTAGGGGTTTGAACATATCCTGCTTTTCTCTTCTTCACTGGCAACAAAGAGACCTTCTTCATGATCTCCCTAGGAGACCTAACCCAAAGAACATCTATTTAAACTCCAAAGAGGTGGGCCTGAGCAGTGGAGGGGAAAAAGGCTTCCAACTCTTGTTCCCAACTCTTTTCTGCGAGGGTACTTCTAATGGGGTTGTTTCCTCCTCTGGTTCAGTAGCCCCAATGAGGACCAAAAACAGCTCCTCATTAGGGGAACCTTTGAGGCCGAACATGGATCACATTACCTTCAGTGTCACCTTGCGTGACACAAGCATGGACGGGATGACCGGAGAACAAAGAGAGGGGCCCCAATTTGCCTCACATTGTGCCGCATGTGCTGGTGCATGGGGGCTAATCTAGTATCCTTACACAACCTGCTACAGGTACTGTACTATAGAGGGAGATGCACATGTGGAAAGAGTCTGGAGACATACGGATAGGTTCGGCAGTTTTTACAGCCATCTCGTAAGGAGAGCAATCCCTGTTCGCCTTCCCTTCCTTTTCCTACCGTACAGCATCCATTGTTCCCCTGGCTAGTCCTCACATTCCAGGGAGGTTGAGGATTGGAAACATTGCTGGTCCCTCCATTAGGCACAAGTCAAATAGGGGTCAAGCTCATGACACCAATTCCTCATCTCATGTGGTTACTCCATCAAAACAAAACACAAGAAAACACACAAAGAAAAGACACAGCTGGGAAAACACAAATGTCAGCTCAGGTCGCGGAAGTGGCTTGAATGGTCTACACCATGGCTGAGAAAAAATGACAAATTCGAAGATAATTTGTATTTTTCCTGACCATACAAACCTTAGCTATTTACATTGGGTTTACCTTTTAGCGCAGCTGAAATGACGAGCCAATAGTTTTAACGAGGGTTAATTACCCCCGCGCTAGTTAACGGGGGGTAGGGGAAGGGTAGCTTGCTACCCCTCCCCCCCCACACACCGGTGACTTGCTTCACTTCACTTAGAGGTAGGACTTGACTTGGGGGTCAGGGATGGCGGGCACATATGTGTAAATAGCTAAGGTTTGTATGGTTAGGAAAAATGCAAATTATCTTCGAATTTGTCATTTGTTCCGTAACCGAAATACAAACCACACTATTTACATTGGGTGACTTACCCCTTAGGAAGGGTGGAAAGTCCCCAGCCTTACTGACTTCGGCTTGCCCGGGGGCTCAATCCCTCAGTGAGCAGCACTAGAGAAAATGAGCCCCTGCACCTCACAAGCTCCTGGCATCGCTAGGAACGAGTGGCCTACATAAGCAGTGTGTGGAGAAGTGTGACTCGTCCTATGAAGTTGACCTTGAGACCTTTAGATAGGAATCTAGGATAGGACGTTCCCAATACCACCTCGTCAGGGTATGGGGGACGCAACAGTATTAAGCTTAATACTAGGAGCAAAAAGAAGCATGGGTTACCTGCAGAGGTCGAGGTCAGCTATGCGAGGACCAGGATGCTGCTTCCCCAAGAGAGGGGAGAATGAAGAAAGTAGTAAGGGTCAGACATACTCTTTCATTCACACAGACTAAGACCGGGTAACAACGCCCTCAACCTACTGCTACTTGTCCAAAAAGGAGCCTGAGGTTAGACCAGCTGTTGTGCAGCCACCACAGGGCCGATAGAAAACGTATCGAGGCTCCTGTGGGTCACGTCTTGCAGGTAGTGGGCTGTGAAGGTCGTCTGACGCTTCCAGACCCCAGCTTGAAGTACCTGCATCACAGAGAAGTTTCTCTTGAAGGCCAAGGATGTAGCAACACCCCTGACATCGTGTGCCCGAGGGCGACGTGACGGAGGAGGGTCTGGATTCAAGGCATGGTGGATAACCCTTCGAATCCAAGCTGAGATGGTGTTCCTGGTGACCCTCCTCTTAGTCCTGCCTGTGCTCACAAACAAAGCTCGCACTTGAGGACGGACTGCAGCCGTTCTCTTCAAGTAGTGCCTCAGACACCTCACTGGACATAGTAGCAGCTGGTCTGGGTCGCTTGTTACAGAACGGAGACTAGCGATCCTGAAAGAGTCGAAGCGAGGATCCGGCACTCCAGGATTCTGAGTCTTGGCAACAAACTCAGGGACGAACCTGAACGTTACCTCCCCCCATCCCCTTGTATGGGCGATGTCGTACGAGAGACCATGAAGTTCACTAACCCGCTTGGCCGAAGCCAAAGCGAGTAGGAAAGCCGTCTTCCAAGACAGGTGGCGATCGGAGGCCTGGCGTAATGGTTCGAAGGGAGGTCTCTTAAGAGACCTGAGGACTCGAACCACGTTCCATCGAGGAGGTCTCACTTCCGACTGGGGGCAGGTAAGCTCATAGCTACGTATGAGTAAAGAGAGTTCTAGCGATGAAGAAATATCCACGCCCTTCAGCCTGAAGGCCAAGCTTAAGGCTGAGCGATAGCCTTTCACTGCCGAGACAGAAAGGCGTATTTCTTCCCGCAGATAAACGAGGAGGTCCGCTATTGCTGGAATAGTGGCATCGAGTGGAGAGATACCCCTCCCACGACACCAACCACAAAAGACTTTCCACTTTGCTTGGTAGACTCCCTCAGAGGACCTTCGCAGGTGCCGAGACATTCTCTCTGCAACCTGTTGCGAAAAGCCTCTCTCCGCGAGGAGACGCTGGATAGTCTCCAGGCGTGAAGCCGAAGCGAGGCTACGGCCTTGTGAGGGACGCCGGAGTGGGGTTGTCTGAGAAGCTCGTGTCGTGGAAGAAGTTCCCTCGGGAGCTCCGTCAGGAGCTGCAGAAGGTCCGGGAACCATTCCGCGTGATGCCATAGTGGAGCTACCAGAGTCATCGAACAGTTGACCGATAGTCTGGTCCTGTTGAGCACCCTTCTCATCAGACAGAACGGTGGGAAGGCGTACACGTCGATGTTGTCCCACCGTTGCTGGAAAGCATCTTGCCAGAGTGCCTTGGGGTCTGGGACTTGGGAGCAGTGCAGAGGCAGCTTGAAGTTCAATGCTGTCGCGAACAAGTCCACAGTCGGGGAACCCCACAAGGTCAGGACTTTGTTGGCTATCTGAGGATCCAAAAACCACTCGGTACTCACTATCTGCGAGGCCCTGCTCAGACTGTCGGCGAGCACATTCCTCTTGCCAGGAATGAAGCGAGCTGATAGTGTTATCGAGTGGATTTCGGTCCACCTCAGAGTCTCTACTGCAAGATGGGATAGCTGCTGCGAAAAAGTGCCTCCCTGCTTGTTGATATAAGCCACTACCGTGGTGTTGTCGCTCATCACCACCACGGAGTGACCCGCCAGGGACCGTTGGAACTGCTGAAGAGCCAGAAAGACGGCCTTCAATTCTAGCAGGTTGATGTGTAGGCACTTTTCTGGTTCTGACCAAAGGTCTGAGGCCCTCTGGTTCAGAACGTGCGCCCCCACCCTTCTTTTGACGCGTCCGAAAACAGAGTCAATTCCGGGGGGAGGACAAGAAGACTCACTCCCTTCCGCAGGTTCTCGTCGACCAGCCACCACCGCAAGTCCGTCTGTTCCAAAGACCCCATTGGGATCAGAATGTCCGGAGAATCGGATCCTTGATTCCACCGGGACTTGAGCCGCCACTGTAGGGATCTCATCCTGAGGCGGCTGTTTGGAACCAGACGGGCCAGGGAGGATAGGTGACCTAAGAGACGCAACCACGACTGGGCGGGGAGCTCTTCTCGCCTGAGGAAGGGTTCCGCCACCCTCCTCAGCCTTGCTATCCGGTCGTCTGATGGAAAGGCTTTGTGGAGATTGGTGTCTATTAGCATGCCTAGATAAACCAGTTGTTGGGACGGCTGCAGAGAGGACTTCTCGAGGTTTACCACGATCCCCAGATCCTGGCAAAGATCCAGAAGCCTGTCTCGGTGCCGAAGAAGGGTCGACTCCGAGTCTGCTAGGATCAGCCAATCGTCCAGATAACGAAGGAGACGAATGCCGTTCCTGTGCGCCCAAGATGAAATCAGGGTGAACACACTGGTGAACACCTGAGGAGCTGTGGAGAGACCGAAACACAGCACCTTGAACTGGTAGATCTTGTCGTCTAGGCAGAATCTTAGGTACTTCCTGGAAGACGGATGGATTGGGATCTGGAAGTACGCGTCCTTTAGATCCAGTATGCACATGAAGTCTTGTGGTCTCACCGCAAGTCTGACCGTGTCTGCTGTCTCCATGCTGAACCGGGTTTGCTTGACAAACCCGTTCAGAGCTGAGAGGTCGATGACAGGTCTCCAGCCTCCAGACGCCTTCTTTACAAGAAAGAGTCGACTGAAGAAGCCTGGGGAGCCGTCCACAACCTCCTGGAGAGCACCCTTCTCGAGCATGGTCTCGGCTTCGGCCCGAAGGGCCAGCCCCTTTGCCGACCCCGTGGCATAGGAGCTCAACGACACTGGATTCGCTGTCAGGGGAGGTTGAGATGTTGTGAACGGGACGCGATAGCCTTGGCCGATCACTGAGACCGTCCAAGCATCGGCCCCGTGTTGCTGCCACCTGCGGACGCAACGCTGAAGGCATCCCCCCACAGGTGGACACGCAGGGGGACTGCCACCCCTAGGGCTTGCGGCCGCGGCCGCCACCCCTAGGAGTCTTGCCTCCCCTGGAGGACTTACTGCCCCTCTTAAGCTTGGCTGGAAAGGGCTGGGGCTTAGACACCACCTTCTTAACTGCCGGTGCCTGCTTCGGAGCCTTACGAGGCTGCTGCTGCTGTTGCGGCGGAGCTGGAGGCTTATAGGGCCGAGTTGTAAGGGCCCTATGGAGGAGGGAGTCCGTGCTGGATTTCCTCCACCTCTCAGCCGTTCGCTCCATGTCCTGAGGCTCAAACAGGTTCTCCCCCAGAAGGGAAGCATGTCTGAGCCTACACACATCCACGGCGGGGACCTTCGGATGGAATCTCTCGGCCACAGCATCGCGCCGCTTCAACACCGAGTTGGCCCACAGGGTGGTAACCTGGTGCGCCAAAAACTCGATGGAGCGGGTGCCCGAGAGTAAGAAGGTCTCCAGGGCCTTCCTATTGGTCTCCTTGGACAAGTCCTCCGAGCGCAATAGGATGCCCAGAGTTACTAGCCAAAAGTTCAGCCACGAAGTGGCCTGCATGGCACACCTAGCGACCTTTTCATGGCTAAGGATCTCTGCCGCCGAGAACGACACCTGCCAGGCAGAGAGCTTCTCAAGGGGAACTCCCTTCGCCAGCTCCTCCACGGAGTGATGGAGGGGAAGAGCGAGGCTGGACTCACCCAAGATCTCAAAATACCTCCTCTGCTGGAGACGAGGAGGAGGGATGAGCTTGTTCCCGGCAGAGGAATGACTGGAGGTGGCAAGAATCGCGAGCTGAGCGTTGGCCCTAGCTCTGGCACTCTTCAGACCCCGAGACCAGGGCAGAGCCGCACTGGACTTAGGGGCCTTCCGAACGTCAAACACTTCATCTAAGATAGTGTCCTTGCCATAAGCCCGTTAAGTTGCCTTATCAGGCTCAGGACCTGCCAGAAGGCATGTTCGGATTCCAGCTGATCTCCTTGCGGGCTGGCAGCTAATTCTCCTGTCCCCGGAATCTCTTCCTGGGGTGAAGCGTGGACGTTCCGCTGGGGAGCCGCGGGTTCCTGGCGAATCCTCGAAGATGATTTCGGGACGGTCTTGGAGTCCTTGGATTCCCTCCTGGGAGGGATAAAGGATCCCAACAAAGAGGTTCGAGGAGCCCCTTCCTCATGAGACGACTCTCCTCTATGAAGCGAAGTCTCCCCCCTTGGTGCCGAGGGGAAGACTACCGCTTCACTGGACTCACCCGAGGACGGAAAGGCTTCGTCCACGGGAGATTGATTGATTGATTTAAAGTTTTCAGGCATCCTGACATCTAAGGTCATTGACGCCGGTAACATTCAACTTATGTATACAAAAATAAAAAATAAAAATAAAAAATAAAAGAGTATTCAATTAAAATAAAAAAAGTTGAATGTCATAAAAGTTAAATATTTTTCAGAAGACCTGCTTCTGAAATAAATCTAAAAATGCCACTTGCATGGTAGGACACATCATTTCCAAGAATCTTGGCAAGGATGAACCTGCCACCCTCACCTCGAGCCTCAAACAAATATCTATTCCTTAAGTTGTTATAATTGGGGCATTCGGTCAACAAATGCCTTACTGTTAGAGGTACTAAACAGTCGTCACAATACGGTTGGTGTTGGCCCTTCAGCAGAAACTCGTGTGTCAACCGAGTGTGACCAATACGGAGACGACAAAGAGACGTCTCCCATTTTCGGGGCATCATATTATACCTCCAAGGAGATATGTCATTTGTTACCTCTCGCATTTTATTGCCATCTAGGCTATCCCATTGCTGTTGCCATTTTTTACAAACCAATTTCTTGATGTCAGGTAAGAAATCATTACAGAGAATGGGATACTTTCTTGGCAGCAACTCGGATGCAGCCTTCTTAGCCAGTGAATCTGCCTTCTCATTCCCAGACACACCTACATGTGCTGGAACCCAACAAAATTGAACTGTTATACCTCTCCGTCCAATAAGGAAAAGCCATTCTAAAATCTTTAAAACTAGAGGGTTATTAGAATTAAAAACTTCTATAGCTTGAAGGACACTCCTTGCATCACTAAAAATTGTAAAATTACCCTCCTTCTCCAACGCTATTTTCTCAATAGCGGTTAATATGCCATACAGTTCGGCAGTAAATATGGAAGCGGTCAGAGGAAGTGCACCTCTACAATTAAAACCCTTACTATGTACTCCAAATCCAACGCCAGCATCAGATTTGGAGCCATCAGTATAGATAAAAGTTGATCCTCTATGTTCTTTAACATGTTCATTAAAAAGAGACCTGGCTTCTAGGTCTGACATATTCTTCTTACCTCCAATAAAATATTTACAAAAATATATCTCTGGTAACTTCTATGGAGGCATTGATGATACCTTGAATGGAAGTACCTTATTTCTAATTATATCCAGACTATTTAATAATCGTTTCACCCAAAAGCCATAAGGTTGAGGAGATTTTGGGTGCAACTCAAAGTATGATGCGTGTCTTACAAGGCTTGCAGTCTGAAAGGCTATAGAGTTAGGGAGTCTTTGCAATCTAAACCAATACCGAATAATGGAAGACATTCGGTAAAGGTCTAGAGGTAACTCTCCAGCATCAACAAGGAGACTTGGGATAGGCGAGGTTTTAAAAGCTCCAGTAGACAATCTAATACCTGCATGATGTATCGAGTCTAATATTTTTAACCGGCTTGGGGTGGCTGAAGAATATATTTCACAACCATAACTAATTTTGGAAAAAATCAAGGCCTTGGATAATTTTAAAATAGTATTGCGGTCTGCCCCCCATGATGTATGGGACAATACTTTTAAGATATTCAGAGCTTCAACACATTTAGCTTTTAACGCTTTCAAGTGAGAAACCCATGTAAGCCTACAATCAAATATCAAACCTAAAAATTTAGCTTCTCTTGCACATGGTATCCGTTAACCTTTAATGTATATATCCGGGTCTGGATGTACTCCCCGGATACGACAAAAATGGAAAATGGTAGTTTTACTTGTCGAGAACTTAAATCCATTCATGTCAGCCCACTGGATAATTTTATCAATAGAGAGTTGGATTTTTCTCTCAACCATTGCCATTCTAGTGCCAGCAAATGATAGAGAGATCATCCACAAATAATGTTGAGAGAACATCCTGGGGAATGGCTGAGGATATCCCATTAATTGCTAGTGCAAAAAGGGTTACACTCAGCACACTACCCTGAGGAACTCCTTCTTCCTGGCACTTACTCTCTGATAGAGTTTCCCCCACTCTCACTTGAAAAACTCTACGTGAAAGAAATGCCTGAATAAATAGTGGCAGCTCTCCTCTCAATCCTAATTCATGAATGGTTTCAAGTATACCATATCTCCATGTGGTTTCATATGCCTTTTCAAGGTCAAAAAATACTGTCACATGGTGTTGTTTGGAAGCAAAGGCTTCACAAATAGAAGATTCAAGTCGTATTAACACATCAGTTGTTGAGTGCATTTTTCGGAATCCACATTGAATCGGTGATAAAATACCCTTCTTTTCAAGGTACCACACCAGCCTTGCATTGACCATCTTCTCCAAGATTTTACATAAACATGAAGTCAATGCAATAGGTTGATAGCTTGCTGCTAAAAACTTGTCCTTACCAGGTTTTAAAAAGGCTAAAATAATGGCTAGTTCCCAAACACTTGGGTAACTATGATCATGCCATATTCTATTAATAATACTTAAAATAAATAACTTTGTATTAAAATGTACATGTTTAACCATTGCATATGGAATTCCATCGGGTCCAGGAGCTGTATCGTTGCAAGTAGCGAGTGCGGAATCAAGTTCTCTTTCAGTAAAAGGAGAATTATACGATTCTTCCCTTCCTGTTGCAAAATTTAAAATTTACTTTTCTTCAATGCTCCTATACTGGTGACCAGGAGCTGCTACACTCTTGCACGATACATTTGAAAAATAGTCAGCCAGGGCATTGCTAACTTCATTTCCTTCAGTCACAAACTGACCATTCACTTTCAACACTCGTGGTGGGTTCGGGGTAAATTTGCCTGCAATTTTTTTTATTTTCCTCCCTACAGAAGATGGTGGTGTTCTACTATTAATGGAGGAAACAAAAGCCACCCAAGATTGGCGTCTAGCTTCTTTCATGGCACGACGGAACTGTGCTCTACACTTTTTGTATGATATCAAATTTTCATCAGTACGGCGTCTACGCAATCTAGTCAGAGATTTTCTGGTGGCTCTGTGCAAGGCTGTTAATGCTGAGGACCACCACGGGACTGGTCGTCTTTTGAATAGTCCTGTGGTTTTGGGAATCAAATTGATTCCTGCTGTATGAAGAGTTCCATTCAGTAGGTCTATGGCATCATCAATACTTTCAAACTGTTCTGCTCTCCCTTCGATTTCACTTAGCTCAGAAAATTTAACCCAGTCTGCCTTGTCTAGATTCCAACGTGGCGATCTTTGCAAAGGCGGACCCTTGTTGGTGTTTATAATGATTGGTGCATGATCACTAGTATGCCAATCATCTAATGTCCTGCAATCAAAATCAAGAAGGCAGTTAGAGCTTGCAATTGAAAGGTCAATGCATGACAAAGTACCTGTCTGAACATGGAAGTGCGTGGGCTCTCCTGTATTAAGGAGCCCCACATCCTCATTCTCCACAATTGATGAGATAATATTGCCCCTTGTGTTGGCCAAAACATCACCCCATAAAGGATGTCTACCATTCATATCTCCCAGTAAGAGAAAAGGTTGAGGGAGTTGTTGAATGACTTCTGCTAAATCATCATTTAAAATATTATCATTTGGAGGTAAGTACAGAGAGCATATTGTATATTTTCTCCCTATATCAATTTGTACAACAACTGCCTGCAGGGTTGTACGTATAGACATGGGTATTTGGGGAACATCTCGACGAATGTACATGAGACTTCCGCCATGGCTCCCTGCTTGTTGATTATATGGTGTTCTATAGCTAACATACTCTCGAGGACTAGGAGTGTTAGAATCAAGCATACTTTCCTGTAGACATACAATTAAGGGATTTTGACGAAGGAAAAATCTATTTCTGGGGAGAGACCTGTGACGCCCGGCGAAAAAGTCCTTCTTTGTACTTTTACTGATATAAATCTTCCAAATATACCAGAGAAAATTAAAAGCATGGAATGCAGAGGTTACAACCCTCGCGCGAGCACCTTGTTGGTGTCGTATATCTAACAAGGGCGTTTGAAAACACTATTCACAGGCTGTCTTCCATTTAGATAATCCCTTCATCAAAGGGGGAGGGCCGTGACAGGCCCTAGAGAATACAGTTGGGTTACCCTACCGACACCTACCACTCGCGCTCACCAGGTCATCCTTCTGCAAGAACATATGGCTTGGCAAGGAAAGGGTGGGTCCGTACAAAAATAATCGGGAAGGGTTTCGCCGGGCGTCACAGGTCTCTCCCCAGAAATAGATTTTTCCTTCGTCAAAATCCCTTTTCTGGGTCGACCTGTGACGGCCGGCGAAAAAGTACCAGAGAATGCCTTCCAAGCCCAATAAATTAATAACATAATGAGGAGAATACAATCACCATGTACGACAATACTATGATATAATAAAGTAATCGTCCAATTACCAACCAGCCAAATGACATAGGGAACGTAAGGTTAAATAATAATGACGACAAGGAACCAACTGAGTGTCGAATCGCAAAAGGCATCAAACCTTACATGTCTAAGTATATCTAAACATTAAAGGAACGGTAACTACAATAATAGTTAAACCATAGGAATTAAACATGGCAAATATCATAGGGCTAACGAACTACCAAGGAGAGCGGCGACGTGGTGTGAGTGGCGGGTAGGAGGGAGAAGAGAAGAGATGGAAGAAAGGAAGAAGAGGAGATTAATGGGGAGGGATAAGGCTCCCCTCTGCCATCGTCGGCATTTAAGGGCCTGTAAGATCTTTAGATATTGGCGTTTGACAACCATAGGGGATTTCCAACCCGTATATTTTTTAAAATCATCAAAGTCCCTGTTCTGGGAATCATTGTTGGAGGCATCTACTGTCCGTATATCATGAGCCTGGGGAAATGATTCCGGATTAGTATGTTTAATGAAGTAGAGGATTTGTTGCCTGATACCGTGAATGGAAATAGTACCTCCTTGTTCCCTGATAACCAAGGGGCCAGACGAGTGGGTGGCAGTTCTAGCTAAAAAGGGGCTTGAGAGTGTGACTGTACATGGAGAAAAATCCTGGGGATGAAGAATAATCTTCCGAGGGGAGCACCTATTTTGCGGATCCTCATTTTTTAGCTAGGAAAGCTTTGTCTGGAAAAGGAGTACTTCGGCTGAAGGGAGGAAATCTATGTTTTCCGGGTTTCGTGAGAGAGCTGCTAGTTCTGATGTTCCATCACCTGAGGCCATAGCCGTTAGAAATAAAGTCTTCCTAAGAAGAGTGATATAAGAGCAGGATTCATTGTCCGTGTCCATCGCAAGTTTGAGAACACCGTTCAGAGACCAAGAGTCCTTTTGTGGCCGAACCGAAGGTCGAAGCCTAGCACATGTTTTTGGGGTTGATGAGAAATAGGAATCAGCTAGGTTAATGTTGAACCCAACAAGGAAGATCTTCTACAAAGCTGACTTGATGGTGGTTAAAGTGCTAACTGTTAGGCCTTTGTCAAATAGGAACCTCAAGAAAGAGATGGCTAAATGCGGGGACATACGAGTATGGTCTGCACTCTTAGGGGACCTACTAGTTGTTAACGGCAGAATCATATTGGCGAATTGTCGAGTCCCTTTTGTCCCATTCGATGAAGAGATCGTTTTCCGGTTCAATGTTCGCATCTCTACGAGCTGCCAACTTCCTGTAGTCCACAAAGTTAGAGTTTTGGCTATCCTTGAGTAATCTGACACAGTGAGTTTGGATACTCGGGTCAGTTTGAGGAACGGGATCCGGATGGGACTGAGTTTCAACTCGAGGAGGAGAGGAAACCAACTGTTCTTGGCCAGTGAGGTGGTACTAAAGCCACTGCGCCCCGGAAGGAGCGTAGTTTGTGTAAAAGTTTTTAGAAGATTCCCTGGGGGAGATAGGGAAATCTTCTTCTAATGGTTCCAATCCCGGGGTAATGCGTCCATGGCATAAGCCCGAGGGTCCAGGGTTGGGGTCACATAACAAGGAAGTTAGTGATTCATCTGAGTTGCGAATAGATCTACCTGGAGGCCTGGAACGAGCCTGAGTATCCACCGGAATGAAATTATGTCTAGAGACCATTCTGACTCCAGTGGATCCGTCCTGGATAGTGAGTCCGCTCTCACATTCTGGCCTCCCGCTAGGTGAGGTGCTGACAGGAACCAGTTCTCTTCTGTTGCCCAGGCGAAGATAGTGACCAGGATCTGATTCAGGTTGGGTGACTTGGATCCTCCCCTGTTGACGTAGTGTACTGCGTCTGTGCTGTCTGACACTACTCTGATGTGGGTCGACCTCTGAGGAGAGTCTCTCTTCAGGGTCAAGAACACTGCCATGGCTTTGAGAACAATGATATGGGACTGTTTCATGGAGAAAGACCAAGAACCTGAAATATCTGATGTTCGGAGTAATCCCCCCCATCCACTTAGAGACGCGGCTGTATGGAATGTCACTTGTGGAGGTGGTAATTGTAGAGGAACCGATTTGGAGAGGTCCTTCGGTTCGGACCATGGTCGTAGTCTCATTTTCAAGACAGAGGGGATCTTCGAGACCATGTCTCTTATAGGTACTGTAGCTCTCTTTCTCCAAACTCGATTGATGTCTTTGAGTTTGGCTTTTATTAGGAGATCTGTTACTGAAGTGAATTGGAAAAGTCCGAGGATACTTTCTAAGGCTCTTCGGACACCTGTTTGTGTTTGAGAAAATTTTTTGATCTTGGAAACTATTCCTCTTACCTTTTGGAAGGGAGAGACAACGTGTGCTTCGAAAGGTCCCACTGAATGGCTAACCATTCTAAGCGGCCTGATGGTTGCAGGCGAGATTTTTTGGAGATTGACCCGAAATCAAAGGTTGTCGAGAAATTGAAGTACTGTAATTCCTTCATAGCCCTGTTGCCTTCTATGACCGGCCGGGCCCAAATGAGCCAACCGGCCAGATAAGCAATGATCTGTATCATTGCTTATCTGGCCGGTTGGCTCATTTGGCATAAGCCCGAGGATCAATGTCGAGGCCAAAGGGCATGTCTTGAACACAAAGGCTTTCCTGCTTAGGCGGAAACCCAGATAAGAAGAGAAGTTTCGAGCTATAGGCACAAGATAATAGTCGTCGGTAAGATCGACAGAGGTGGTGACGGTCCTACTGGGAAGTAAGGTCCGTACCTGAGAGATAGTCAACATCCGGAACTTGTCGCAGAGAATGTAAGAGTTTAGCTTGACAAGTCCAGGTCCACTCTCAATGCCGACAAGCCTTTCCTCGGAATCGTGAACAGGTGGCTTTGGAACTTCAGTGATCGATCCCGTTTGATTACTTCTTCTTGAGTAACCCTGTGGTGTACTCTTTCAGGATGGGAGTGGATTTCTGGGAGAAGGTCACTGGTGGAGGGAGGAGGACCTTGTGGCCATTTTCGCCTCAAACCTTTAGAGATTATGCTATGAGCCCACAGACCCGAAGGTCCAATGGTCTCGAAAATGGTAAAGTCTACCCCCTACCGGGACCACCGCGTTGTGAGGGGGTGAATCTAGGTACTTTCCTTCTCCGAGGCCCCCTTTTTCCTAGGTCCGTCTCTATGGCGAGACTGTCTTCTACTCCTGTAGCTTCCTCTCTGGTGTCCACGAGAGGAGCCTGAGGGTTCGGATCTAGGGCTGTATGCAGGTAAAACATCCCAACGGGGTAGGACTGTGTACCTGGGGAATCAGTGAAGTAGACCACCTGATGAGGGGGATTTGGATGCATAGACGTCGAATCAGAGGAAGGCTGTGATGACGAGTGGGTAACCGACTATCGATTCCTGTCTGATAGAGGCCTCAGACAGAACGTATTTCCCACAACTAACCCGATCAGACCATCAAACGTGTAGGTCGAATTGGAAGGGCAGATCTTGGAATTATCGTACCCCCAAGACTGACAACATCCTGGTCCAGACAGACCGGGCCTGCCCTTTAGGAAATAATACTGTTACCTTCGGTACCTTGTCTAACCTAACCATCGGCAATCTCTTTCCAATCGAACGAATCCGTTGAACGGGAATTCTAGTACCTGGGAGTAAAATCTAGGGTCCCCCAGAGGGAGGACGTCTATGCCATCCAGATTTATGGTACCATCTATATATGGAACATGTAAGGCAAATCTCTATGCGTTGTTTTTTATCGAAGGAGGTTACTCGATATGCCTGGGGCTGTAGGGGGAAACTTCCGAGTTCCTGAACGGATCCGACTCACCACCATACTTTTGAGCTCCGTCATAGCCCCTTGGTTTTCCCTAGAATGTGTTGCTTTTAGCAGTCACGGTTTATGCAGGGTAACATGAACATCAGGATCCATTAAGGGGACCGTCCGGGTTGGTATTTTGGCATACCAACTTGAAAAATTCAAAACTCGTTTTATTGTCTCTCTGTATAGAGAAACATATCGTACATGCTCTCCAGAAGTTTCAACCCATTATTTTTACAAATAACGAAGATATAGAGGTTTTTAAATGATGACGTCATCCCTACTGTGTCGTCTGCATGACTTGTTCTGACAAAATCGTCTTTGTGTGTAATTTTGCATATATATAGCGATTTTTCACTTATATTTCGATCTAGTCGTACGTCTGGCAGAAATGGAAGGCATTTGTAGAGTGTAGATGAACGAAGTCTACTACAATAACAGAAGCCAAAGTTGCCAAAGATGTATAGAAGTTATAATGTATGCCTATGTTTACTTGAAGTTCGTATGTACATTGTGTTTCCACAACGCCTTCGGGAACATTATAGCAAGGCCAATGTTACCTAAGGTTGTAGAAAGAACAAATAGTCAATAATTTTTCCAAACAATGAAAATAGCGGTCTTTAAATGATGACGTCATTCTTATGGCGTCGTCTGCCTGACTGAGTAGGTGCGCAGTTTCTCTCTCTCTCTCTCTCTCTCTCTCCTCTCTCTCCTCTCTCTCTCTCTCTCTCTCCCTCTCTCGAATTATTTACCACTGCCATTTATACAAATACTTTTATTCTCTCTCTCTCTCTCTCTCTCTCCTCTCTCTCCTCTCTCTCTCTCTCCTCTCTCTCTCTCTCTCTCTCTCTCCTCTCTCTCTCTCTCCTCTCGAATTATTTAAAACTCCCCATTTATACAAATACTATAATAACAATGTTCAACTCTCTCTCTCTCTCTCTCTCTCTCTCTCTCTCTCTCTCTCTCTCTCATGTTTCGAAATCTCGTACCTCTGGCAGAAATGAAAGACATTGGTAGAGGGTTGGTGAATGAAAACTACCACCTACGAACACATCACACAGTTTCCAAAGACCATATAGAAATTATAATGCATGTGTTTATTTACTTGAAGTTTGTATGTTGATTGTGCTTTCACAACGTCCTCTGGAATTTTATTAGCAAATGCCAATGTTACATAAGGTGATAGAAAGAACAAAAAGTAAGTGGAGAACAAGAAAACAGAAGCCAAAGATGCCAAAGATGTATAGAAGTTATAATGTATGCGTTTGTTTACTTGAAGTTCGTATGTACATTGTGTTTCCACAACGCCCTCGGGAACATTATAGCAAGGCCAATGTTACCTAAGGTTGTAGGAAGAACAAATAGTCAATCATTTGTCCAAACAATGAAAATAGCGGTCTTTAAATGATGACGTCATCCTTATGGCGTCGTCTGTAGGACTGAGTTTGACAGATGCGTAATTCTCTCTCTCTCTCTCTCTCTCTCTCTCTCTCTCTCTCTCTCTCTCTCGAATTATATACCCCTGCTATTTATACAAATACTTGTATTCTCTCTCTCTCTCTCTCTCCTCTCTCTCTCTCTCTCTCTGTACATCCTTTTATTAGATAATAGAATGAATCTCTTTTTTCATTTGTTCGTATATCCTTGCAAAAATTCTTATTCTCTCTCTCTCTCTCTCTCTCTCTCTCTCTCTCTCTCTCTCTCTCTCTCTCTCTCTCTCTCTCTCTCTCTCTATCATCTTATTTTATAATAGGATGAATCTCTTTTTCATTTGTACGTATACCCTTGTAAAAAGTACTTCTCTCTCTCTCTCTCTCTCTCTCTCTCTCTGTGTACATCCTTTTATTAGATAATAGAATGAATCTCTTTTTCATTTGTTCGTATACCCTTGTAAAATATACTTATTCTCTCTCTCTCTCTCTCTCTCTCTCTCTCTCTCTCTCTCTCTCTCTCTCTCTCTCTCTCTCTCTCGAATTATATACCCCTGCTATTTATACAAATACTTGTATTCTCTCTCTCTCTCTCTCTCTCTCTCTCTCTCTCTCTCTCTCTCCTCTCTCTCTCTCTCTCTCTCTCTCTCTCTCCAATTATTAAAAACTCCCATTTATACAAATACTATAATGTGTTA
>NC_090738.1:39160634-39278134 GCF_036898095.1 Palaemon carinicauda
CCAATTTTTCGGGCCAAAGCGAAGCAAAATCGTAGGTTCACTTGACCAATCAGAGCCCTCATAACGTACCAAGTTCACGAATATCCACCAATCAGAACCTTCAGTTTACGAATAACCACCAATCAGAGCCGCCTTGCATTCTAAATTTACGAATAACCACCAATCAGAGCCCTCATAACGTCCCAGGTTGACGAATAACCACCAATCACAGCTTGGCACTGCTCAGCCTGCTTGAATATTGACCAATCACAGCTCCCCCCCGCTCGTATATAAACCAATCAGAGCTCCAGGATTCCAAAAGCTTCCCGCTGTAGGACAATGACAGCGCAACTAGTACCGAAGGTTTTCATATCTTAGCTTTGAACTCTTTTAATAAAGGCTTTGGTTTATTCCTGTAATAATAAATGGCATTGTAACAGTCTGCTGTATAGTGCAGATCTATTCAACGAGTTTCCCGGCAATTCGCCTTGTTTTTATTACGTTATGTGAACTTTTTCGGCGATTATTTTTTGTATTGTTGTTTATGAATGTCTTCCATAAACTTGAATGGTATGGTTTTCTTTGATTGTTTCTTTTTTTTTTTTTTACAGAAGGCGAAGAAAAGTTGTGATGCCTGTTATAACGTTCTTACCTGGTAATTGGCAGACTGGGTTTCGAGTCCGGCTTCAACTTGTTAGATTTTATGGTTTTTTTTTACCTCTAACATTAATATAAGCACAAAAACACTCATATATATATATATATATATATATATATATATATATATATATGTATATATATATATATATATATATATATATATATATATATATATATCAAAAATTTTAAACAATTTTTATTTTTCCTAACATACTCACCGAGAACTACTTTTCTGTGGAGTCACTTAGTGACCTCTCAATCTCGACCAAGGTTTTCCCGCCGTTACCCCCCTTACCCCGCTCTATATAGGTTTACCCCCGCCGCCAGAGAATGCGCCCTGAGGGCAGGATTAGGGCAGGTCACTGCCTCTCTGGGTCAGCATCGCCATTAAGTTCGTCGTTTAGCCCAACTTGGCAATGGAAGGATGGCACTCGGGAACGGAAGGGAGGGCCATTACCCGAAAAGTAGTTCTCGGTGAGTATGTTAGGAAAAATAAAAATTGTTTAAAGTTTTTGATTTGTTCCAACACAAATACTCACCGAGAACTACTTTTCTGTGGAGACTTATACTTTAGGAGGCGGGAGTGCCATTCTGCCACTTGGTTCGGCACATAGTGCCTAGAGGGCTAAGGAATGCGGGGCCTATCAGAGAGCGGAGAGAGGGTAACTGCGGAACCTTACGCTATTATCTAAGACTCACCTCTTAAAATTTCTTCTGTTGATTTTCTTCCGATGAAGTAGCGAAGAATTTATTCCCCGTTGGGGACATCTTCTAGCCTACCGCTACACAGATTGGAGGGCAGCGATGACTGTCCCAATGGAGAATCCATCCAAGGATTTCCTTGAATAATCCTTGAGATAGTGGGCAGTAAAGGTCGACTGGTGCGACCAAGTGCCAGCTTGTAGGATCTGTCCCACTGCCATGTTTCTCTCAAAGGCCAAGGAGGTGCTCAGGTCCCTGATGTCATGGGGGCGGGGAGTGCCTGGCACTGCCATCTTATCCTCTTCATAGGTTCTAGCGATGACTTGTCTCAGCCAGAAGGAAATGGTGTTCTTGGAGACTTGCTTCTTATTAACGCCTGTGGAGACGAAGAGGTTCTTGGCACCTGGTCGGAGATGAGCCGTCCTTTCCAGGTACTTCCTGAGCGTCCTTACTGGGCATAACTTCAAGTCTTCCGTATTGCCTGTCTTGGGAATGGCCGGAATTGAGAAACCTTCAAACTTCGGGTCCCAGACTGCTGGGTTCTGAGTCTTCGCCACAAAGGAGGGTACGAACCTGAAGGACACTTCCTTCCACCCTTTGGAGTGTGCAACGTCGTAAGACAGACCATGGATCTCACCCACTCTCTTAGCAGAAGCCAAGGCTAGCAAGAAGACGGTCTTGAGGGCACTCTCCTAGCTTGAGGAGGGCAGGACTGCTCGAAACTCCTAATCAGCATCGCTATGTGTCTCGAGGTCCCCAGGTCGATGCCTTTCAGGAGGAAGACTTGGCCTAAGGCTGCCCGTACTCCTTTAATGGCTGGGATTGACATCCCTACTTCATCCCTAAGGTACACGAGAAACTCAGCTATGTCCGGGACCGAAGCTTTAAGAGGTCTTATGTGTTTCTCCGAGCACCACTTCGTAAAGGCGGCCCACTTCGCCTGGTATACCACGGTAGAGGATTTTCTTAGGTATAGGGACATCCTCTTAGCTGTGGAGGAGGAGAACCCCTCCTTCTTCAAGAGCCGCTCGATAGTCTCCAGGCGTGAAGGCGAAGAGAGAGAGGGTTGTCGTGGAACTTGAGGAAGTGAGGTTGACGCAGCAGATCTGACCTGGTGGGCAGAGGCCAAGGCGGTTGGCTTGCCAGGTCTTTTAGATCCGCGAACCACTCCCTCTCCGGCCACCAGGGCGCTACCAAAGTCATCCTTAGGTTTTGGGAGGCTCTTACTCTGTTGAGTACCTGCCTTATCAGCGTGAAGGGGGGGAAAGCGTACACGTCCAAGTTGTCCCACTTGTGCTGGAAGACGTCTTCTAGGGCTGCTCTTTGGTCTGGTACCGGGGAGCAATAGACCGGTAGCTTGGCGTTGAGCTTTGTTGCAAAGAGGTCCATCACCGGGGAGCCCCAGCGTTGAATGATGAGTCTGGCTACTTCCGGGTGTAGGGACCACTCTGTCCCCACTATCTGACCCATTCTGCTGAGGCCGTCGGCTAGCACGTTTTTCTTCCCGGGGATGAACCTTGCTAGCAGTACCACCTGCTGCTCGTCCGCCCAATGCAGGATGCTTATGGTGAGGTCGCACAGTTCCTTCGATCTCATGCCCCCTTGCTTCTTTATGTAGGCTACCACCGTGGCGTTGTCGCACATTAAGGCCACGGTGTTTCCCCTCAACCGACTTGCAAAGTGCAGACATGCCTTCTGGACTGCTTTTAGCTCTAGGACGTTGATGTGGAGATGTCTTTCGTTCTCCGACCAGGTACCGCTTGCTGTCTCCTCCCGAAAGTGGGCTCCCCACCCTAGGTTGGAGGTGTCTGTGAACAGGAGGTACTCGGGGGGACAGGACCCGAGGGGCATCCCCTTGAGGGAGTTCGACTGGCAGTGCCACCATTCTAGGGCTGTCCTCGTGTCTGGAAGGACAGGAATCAACGCCTTCTGAGCGCCTGTCTGGGACCAGAGGCCCTTGAGGTTCCATTGCACGGGTCTGAGCCGCATCTTCCCTTGGGGAACCAGTTTCTCTAATGAGACCAGGTGACCTATCAGTCTCTGCCAGTCTTTCGCCCTCCTGGAATGTTCTGACAGGAACGGCTGAATGATGTGATTGAGGTTCCGTATCCTGTCTTCCGAGGGGAAGACCTTCCCCTGCACGGTGTCCAACGTCATACCCAAGTATCCCATTCTGTTGGATGGCGTTAAGTTCG
Source organism: Palaemon carinicauda (assembly GCF_036898095.1). NCBI lineage: Eukaryota > Metazoa > Arthropoda > Malacostraca > Decapoda > Palaemonidae > Palaemon > Palaemon carinicauda. Next base: position 39,164,171 of record NC_090738.1, read on the forward strand.
ATTTTTCCAGATTGATAATGATTCCCAGATTCCTGCAGAACTGGAGGAGGTTCCTCCCTTGCTCCTCCAAGAGGGCCTTTGAGTTGGAAAGGAGCAACCAGTCGTCTAGGTATCTGATGAGACGGATACCTCATTCGTGAGCCCACACTGAGACCGTTGCGAAGACCCTCGTGAACACTTGAGGGGCCGTCGACAGGCCGAAGCAAAGGGTCTTGAACTGCAGGATCTGGGAACCCCATTTTACCCGGAGGAACTTCCGACTCGACGGGTGGACAGGGATCTGGAAGTATGCGTCCTTGAGGTCGACAGTCATCATGTAATCTTTCTCCCTCAAGGACATCAGGACGGATTTCGGGGTGTCCATCTTGAAGTCCGTCTTCTTGACGAACTTGTTGAGGGCCGACAGGTCTATCACGGGTCTCCACCCCCCCCCCCCACCCCCCGTTGCTTTCTCTACCAGGAACAGGCGGCTGTAGAAGCTCGGGCCTGGGAGAGGGACTTCTTCCATGGCCCCCTTCTCTAACATGGAGGAAACCTCTCCTTGAAGGGTGGCCCTTTTCATCGGGTCCCTGGGGGCCAACCATTCTGTCTGGCTGGCTGGAATGAGAGGGGGTGGGTCCGCTATGAAGGGGAGCCTGTAGCCTTCTTTCAGGACGGACACCGTCCAAGGATCCGCCCCTTGTGTTTTCCATGCTTGCCAATGAGGTCCGAGGCATCCCCCAACCTGAGGCTTGGGCGGGAGTAGGGGGCCTCTCCCTCTACCTTCTCCTAGAGGGGCGGCCTGATCTGCCTCTCTTCGAGGCGGAGTAACCCGACCTGAAGGAGCTGGCAGAAGCTGGTGCTCCCCTGCAGGAGGGCTGCGGAGTTGTTGTCCAGGAGGAGGAAGGGGCGTCCCTCCTCGAAGAGCTGGGGGCGGCCTGAGGAGTCACGGCGCTATCCGAGGCTGATCTCCTGTATGGCGGCCTTCTGGAAGACGCTTGTCTGGGGACGTTGGCCTCTCTCCTCTTGGACACCTTCTCCATTAGAACTTCCAGTTCCTTTAAAGGGAACAGAGACTCACCCCCTAAGGGTAGGCTACGCACAGCTCGGGCCTCCCTGTCCGGGATCTTCTTCGACAACTTAGAGAGAACTGTGTCACGTTTCCTAAGTACCCAGTTGGCCGTTAAGGCGAGCGCTTGGTACGCCAGAAACTTGAGAGTTTTCCCCCCGGAGGTGAGAAGGTCCGTCAGGAGACTCTGCTGCTCTGGATCTTCGGGGTCGATGGAGGCTTGCACGTTCACCAACGTGGAGGCCCACCAGTCCAGCCATGAGGAGACGTTCACCAGGTCCCTTGACATCTCCTCCATCATGGCGGCTTCCGTAGGCGAGAAGGAAACCGGGGCTGAAGAGGCCCTTTCGTCCGAGCCGCCTTGACCCAGGATGTCTAAGGCCGGGTCCACTTTACAGGGGCCTGGGCGCCGCCCTTCAGGAATATACACCTTCCCTTGCATCTTGAGGCCCTGGAGCAGTTTTGAGGCACTCTGGGACTTGGGGGCCTCCGCATTGCTGGCCACCAAGTTATCTATGTACTCTTGTCCCAGTACTAGGTCTGGGGCAAGAGGAAGGGCCAGGGAGGACTTCGGAAGGGCGTCGTGGTGCGCGAATCTCAGGAGGCTTGACCTCCAGGAATTCACCTTAGGAGTCGAGGGTTCTGCGATCCCATGGAGCCTCCTGATGAGACCCACCACCCTTCTGTACGCGGAGTCCTCCGACGGGGGAGCCTCGCCTCCGTCAGCCGAGGCCTCGGCCTGGCGTGGGGGTGCCGGGTTGCTTGGACGGTAGACCGGGCGTCCTCCTCTTGGGTCCAGGGAGGTCAACCCGTACCCGTAGGGAGCTCCGTAGGAGGGTGGATCTCGCCGTAAGGCGGGTGCCACCGGCTCAGGGAGGGCCCTCGGTTGTCCCAAGGCTCTGGAAGCCGAGGACACGGTCCCGGTGGGCTGACCCGACAACGGGAACCGATCCTTCTTGCTCGATGACCGCACCAGCTGGGCTGGTTCGGTCAGGCTGCCTTCAAAGAAGCGCGTTTCCCCCCGCTGGGCGGGGTGAACCAGAGGCCTCGAGGACTTATGCTTTTGAGCGAGGTCTTTCCTGCGTGGCAGGTCGAGCGGTTCTAGGCTGTGCGTAGGGAGCGGCAGCCTAGACGCTCGTTCACTGGACCGAGAGTCTGGAGAGTGGAGCCTCTTGGACTCTCCTGAAGGGACGTAGACCCAAGCGCCGCCGGGAGAGGCATCTCTCCCATACTTACGGGAGTGAGAGCGGGGGCGCTTCCTGCTGTGTCGCGACCTTGACCTGGAGCGGGAACGATCGCTTTCGGACCGCTCTCTCTTCCCGCGCCGTTTCTCCCTGACTTCTCCCCCGGAGGATGAATCTATCTCTGACGAGTCCGAGGGCACCACGTTCCTCGTGTAACGGCTGCCCGCATGATGCGTGGGGGAAGCTCTTCGCCGTCGGACGTCCGAGATTGGATGTTGGAGGAAGTCTTCGGGGACCGCTGTGGAGATCGTCGGCACTGAGTCTACTCTATCCATGCCAGGGGACCAGGGGTCCAGGGTCACGTCCATTCTTAGCGGTGACCTCCCCGGTGTTTTCGGCAACTTCCACCCGAAAGCATCGCTACTCGGGCGGCGAACTCTAGCTTGGCTGTCCTCTGGCGGGGGAGAGCCCGACGCACCGGCCCACGAGGGCGGTGGAGACTCTGAAATAACGACACTGCCCCATACGGGGTCTTCTGAGGACGCGTGGTCCCCTGCCACGAGGCCTGATTCTCCCGAAGCACTACCGGACCCTCCGTTATCTCTAGAGGGGCCTGCCCTTGGTTCTTCCCTCACACTGGGTTCACCGGGAAGGATGCTATGACTAATCACAACACTGGGGGCTTGCTGCTCTCTCCTCTGCGAAGGAGACGGAGAAGCCGAGGCTTCGTCGGACCGATCACTGACCGACGGTAAAGAAGAAACGCCACTAACTTTTCTGGGGGAACGCTTAGAAGACTTCTTCTTTTTGGTACTGTACCGTACCCACTGTATATCATCCCAGCTTACGCACTCCGGACACGTGTCCGCGGTGGAGCAAACTTTCCCCCTGCACGCGGAACAAAGGGAGTGAGGGTCTACTTCTGGTTTAGAGAGGAAAGCCCCACAGGACTTTCCGGCTCTAGGACCAGGGCAACGACGCACATGCTCCATCGTTCGCACACGAAGGGCCAACACTAGCGAGTTATAAGTATACTGGGATATACGCAGGGGGAACGCACTGAAACACTTGCGAATAACGCACTACGCAAGAAAAACACAAGTCCCCACACTGGAAACACGTGGAATCACAAACGCGCCAAAGGATCGAGAGAGCGAGAGAGTGAGATGTTTCACATCTCACGACCAAGAACTTAATGGCGATGCTGACCCAGAGAGGCAGTGACCTGCCCTAATCCTGCCCTCAGGGCGCATTCTCTGGCGGCGGGGTAAACCTATATAGAGCGGGGTAAGGGGGGTAACAGCGGGAAAACCTTGGTCGAGATTGAGAGGTCACCAAGTGACTCCACAGAAAAGTAGTTCTCGGTGAGTATTTGTGTCGGAACAAATATATATATACCATTATTTCGTGGTTTGTTTGTGCTCCTGTTAATATTGTGATAGCCTACAATTATTTTGTGCATTTACTTTGTTAGTGCTTGTGTTAATATATATAAGTATTTTAATATGAAAAAAACTGCCCGCCAGGCGAAAAGTACAAGACTGCTCTCGGGATCGAAGTGGTGACCTATGCGTGGCTTTCGTGAGCATGAGATGGGCCATCTTCACGAATTTGTATTTTTTTCTGCCTAAAATAGCATAATTATGTAATTTTAACGGCTGTTGGTCTAACATTTTATTTATCCTGAATGAATAAAACTGTAAATCTTTATTCTATGTTTATTGCTATCCTCTTGATTCCATATCAGCAGGGGAAAAAATGTAATTACACAATTTTTATTTATATATATAAACTATGAAAAATACTCATGTCATCTAACATTTGTTGAAAGTTTGAACTTTGGGAGTTCTATCGTGGTTTGTCTTTCACTCTGTATGGTCGTCAATTATGTTGACTAGATTCTTGTTCAAAGGAACAGCAGGAGCAAGACTTATACAATTTAAACCAATTCAAGCCTTAAATATCATTCAAAATTTAAACCAATTCAAGCCTTAAAGATCATTCAAAATGCAATTCCAGTTCAAGATCAAATGTTCACTCAGGAAGCTCTTCAAGTCTTCTGGAGGTTTTATGAAATGAAAGGTTTACATTAAAAAAGGTCATTAATATGGAAAAATTTATTTTGTCAAAAACAGTGTACAGGTATTCGTAGTAAGACATACATCTCAGCAAAAAGATATACAGTACATTACAGTATATAAATAGTATATAAGATATAGTAAAAAACATACAAAAAATTTACGTTCTAAGTAGGCCATAAATGGGTATATTAAAAAAAAATAGTATAATCATGGGTCACTGATATGTATCAAGAGGTAAATTAAATTAAGGGCATAAATAATTTATGAATACATTAACTAAGAAAACATACTTGGAAGGGTGTAAAGTATAGATTTAGAAAAGTACCTTTTGTGCAGGCAATAAATTGGTATGTAACAAAAATATTAGATTCCATTAGCTCCTACCTACTGTATTTGTATCAAGATAAAATGTGAAGTCACGGAGACGCATCTAAATAATATATATATATGTATATGTATTAAACAAAAAGAGTATAGATTACATATGAAATAATAATACATTCCAAGTAGGCCATAAATTGACATAAGAATAGTACATAACATGGACAATGATACAGTATATCAAGAAAAAATATGAAATCAAGGAAGTACACATATATTGTATACCAGGAAAAATAACAAATTTCACAAGACCATAACAATATATAAAAAATAAAAAATTCCTGTTGAACCATAGAAAAAAAAAAGCACAAAGATACTTTGGAAAAAAAAATTTCTCTCCAATTGATGGTACATGATAAAGGGAGAATGATCTTCAGTTAACCACTCTGAAATCAAATCAGTAGTCATTGTCAGTTACCCGTACTAGATACAGTAGTGTATCTAAAAAATATTCATATTTTATGATTTTGTAAATATCTGAAACAGGAAATATTTATTTTACATTTTAGGGGTTCCTGCATTTCTGGTTTTGTTGATGACTATGCATGGATAGTTAGAAGTTTCCTCTATCTTTGCGAAGCTACATTAGACACTACTTGGCTTGAACTGGCTGAGGAGCTGCAAGATAAGCAGAATGAGCTCTTTTGGGATCCAGAAGGAACAGGATATTACATGACTGAAAAGGGGGACGAATCTATTCTTCTTCGAATCAAAGAAGGTTTGGATACATCATTACTTAATATGGTTTTATAGCTCGGTTAATTGTAAATATATCAAATGTATAAAATTACCTTGCTCAGTTATATATTTGGTTTGTTTATGCCTTAAAGAGAGTTATAAAGTACTGTATAGGTTAATCATAAATTTCAATAATCTTCACCAGATATTCATTTGCTGTATGCTTTGAACCTCAATTTTAAGCAAAAAAAGAAGTTTGAACAAGGATGAGTTGATATATATACAGTATATAGCCATTCTTATATAACCAGCGGGTAAGTATATTCAATAATTTATTTTATTATGAAAATATCATATTGAGCTCAGCTTCCTTTTTCTTAATGTTAGGACATTCAGTTTTTCTTTGAGAAGTGTATACGAGTGATCTCTGGTTTCTTGGTCTTCATCGGAAAGCTTGGATTTTTAATGCTTTTATACATTTTGTTTTTTTCTATTATAAAAAAGTTTTCCTCTATCACCATTTTGGTTGATCTCTAGGTAGTCAGCCTTACAGGTTAACTAGAGTTGAACATCTATAAATAAAATACTTTAAGAAAAATAATGACATTAAATTAAATCTTTCATATTTAAACTATAAAAACTTAAAAAAACAAAAAAAAAAAAAACAAGAGAAATAAGATAGAACAGAGTGCCTGATTGTACCCTCAAGCAAGAGAACTCTAATCAAAGACAGTGTGTAATTGGATGAAAATATTGATAATCCAAGAAGAATTTGGAATAGTTTTGAACTTTGCAATTTGAAGTAAACTTTAATCCCATTTTTTCCTTTTTTTTGGCAGACCAAGACGGTGCTGAGCCCTCTGCAAATTCTGTATCTAGTGTTAATTTGGTGCGTCTAAGTCCATTGCTGGAGAGACCGGATTATCGTGAAAAAGCAGAAGCCATATTCCGCCTGTTTTCTGGGCGGCTAAATAAAATTCCAATTGCTCTACCAGAAATGACAACAGCTTTATTACTCCATTCAAATCCACCAGTGCAGGCAAGTCTTTTAGATGGTCGAGTTGTATGAAAGTAATTTTTCCAAAAATTAGATCTTCCTTTTTAATACCATTTGAAATGTGCTATACATTAACATTTGGAGGGAGGGTAATCTATTGAAATGTGAAGAATTCAAATATTGCAAATAATTCTATTAATGAATTTTATTAAATTTTCACTAGTACTCTTTTAATGAAGAGGAAAGATGAGGATGTTCTTTAAGATAGTGTTTGTGGAAAGATTTGAAATTTTTGCTTGTATCAGATTTTTTTCATTAATGTAGTTTTGTTTATTTTCAAATACCACTTTAAAAAGTAGCTCATCCATATTTTTTTTAAGAATAATATGTGTAAAGTGAATTACAAATGAATTAATCTGGCATTAAGTTACAGAATTGAGTGATTTTTATTATGATTATCATGTTAGTGTTAACGGTAATCATTGCATGCAAGTGAACCAGTATTGTACTATGAAACCCTGAAAAACAAGTACAGTACTTCTTATGCAAAGGAAAAATAGTATAATAAATACCTGTCAAATCAGTTCTGGGGATGCTAAATTAACACAAATGTGAGTGTTACTTTACTGAAGTGATGAAGGCAAGCGAAACGAATGAGTTGTCTTTTATACAGCACCCTGTGGGTAGCACTTAAAGATTCTGTGCATTTCTCTTGGTCCAAGCTGTATTTTCTGTTTTTTTACTTTGTTTTTCCCCCTAGCGTCTCTTTTTACATAACTGTCTAATTTATGTAATTTTTTTTTCTGTAGTTTCATCTCACATGAAAGAAACCCTTCAGAGCATTTTAAGTCACAGGTTAATTTACCTGCTTAAAGAATATGAAATCTGATAATGATAATGTATAAACCAAGACACTGGTATGAATTTGAAATTTTTGAAAAGCATTGTAAAAAAAAGAATTTAACTTATTATAAACAATATTACCTATGACAACATATTATTTATGACACTTATCTTAAGTAAATTATATCAGTTATGATACTAATGATAATACAGTACTCTTGATAGAATAAAAAAAATAGTAAATTTGATCAGTTGTAAACTACAATATATCATCCAACCTTTTATGAATAAAAGAGTGGCTCAGGCATTTCCATGAAATAAAATTTATAAATACTTTGACCTTTTTCAGATCATTCTCGCAGGAAAAATTGGTACAGAGTCTTTGAAGAATATGCTGAAGACATTGCATGGGCTTCAAATCCCCAACAGAGTTCTCTTATTAGCAGATGACAACACAGGATCATTTATGTATGCTCGTCACAAATCGCTCAATAACTACCATCCAAAGTCCAACGAGACTTTAGCTTATGTTTGCCATGATTTCAAGTGTTCATTGCCTGTTAGCAAGCCAGATCTTCTTAAGGAGACACTGAAGACTCATATGACTGCATCTTTGTAAGTATTTATCCTGTTCTAATAATGGTGAAGAAGTTTGGCTTTGTCAGAACAAGGCAGTCCCTTACGTAAATTATTTGAGTCTCCTATTAAGAAACTAGTAATTTTCTTTTTTCATAATGAAGAAATTAATAACTTTTAATTTTACTCCTCTTCCTGTCGAGAAAATTTCCCCAAGGCTCATAACTTTGGTTGAATATAATTCAAAGATAATTATTCCAACATAAGGTTTGCATTGAATAAATTTCAGGAAGCAATATACAAGTTATAAAATCAATTGAAAATATTTTGGGGAATGAGTTCTCTTAATGTTCAAAGTTAAAAGTTAGCTTTAGTAACTTGAGATTTTATTTGGGAATTTGATAAAATGCCTATAGTAACCTTAATTTAATGAAAAACCTTTATGCATATGATTTTTTACATTTGGCTAATTTTAAGAGGGAATTTTAATCTGGTTTGGTGTATTGTATAATACTCTGGGAAGGAACCTTTAATCTGAAGTAAGTTAGTAAATAGTACATCAGAGAATGGTAAATTAACCTTTAAGAAGACTAGTGGAAGAGTTTTGGTTTTTCTCCAATGAATATAGTTTCATTTGACTTTGAAAGTAAAGTTTTTTATATTTACTGTAAGAGAGGCTCCAGCATATAGTATTTTTTATCTAATGTTACATGTCAATATTGTAACTTTAGTTAAGAGTATTACCATATTTGAGATGTAGTTGAGATTGATTGCAGAAGCGGTATAGCCAGTTCTTTAATTATTCTGCAAGTAGTTATAACTTCTGCAATTTGATAATTAATTGAATATTTAAGTAATAAATGTAACTTCTGTTCTGGAACCCTGAAACTGGACTCTACGCATGCAATGAAAAGATCATGGGTTCAGACTCCATCCTGATTAGGGATAAAATTTGATGTACGTAGTTGTATTAAAATTACTTGTATACAGAAGTAAGCTTTCCTGCAATTGAAATATTTAGATATACTGTATACTCTTAGTCATAAAAGCTTTTTCAAGTGAGAAAACTTATAAAATACTCTTAAAATTTAGTTATTAATTATTCATGGATAAGTGACTGTTCATACTTTCCTTCCAGTAGTTTGTCCTAGAAAAATACTGGTTTTAAACACTTCTGTAAATGTGAGTTACCTAGTAACTGTTTGACACGAGTAACTAATTTACATATACAGTAGTAATTTTTTCTTTAATTAAAATAGACCTTTCACATATTCATAAGTAACATTTTTATTGTAAGTACTGTGAAGTTTATTTTTTTGTTCCTGAGAACACGATACCCAGTATCATTGGAGCTAATAGATAGTATCAATACTTTTGAAAATTTGATATAGGATGTTTTAGAGATAAGTAAGAAATCAAGATTATATGCATTAGTACAGCATATAAGTGTGAAGATTATATGCATTAGTACAGCATATAAGTGTGAATTTGAGTTTATTTTAGATATTTAAATGATTTTTAAAAAAGAAGCCTTTGACATTTAAGCACTGCATGACAGATCTAAGTAAGTTTGAAAGGAACAAGTTGCACGCTGGCTTACTATTTGTCTTCTTTTATTAGGGGAGTAGTGCTTCTTGAGTTCCATTAAACAGTTTTGATGTTTTATGGCCTTATTTTTATCTTTGTTTAACTGCACTTTATAAATTATTGGGAAGTTTGTATACAGGGAGGATTAGATTTTACTATAGGATGTTTCTCCATGTGAAACAAATGAGAAAAGCCTGCTGAAGAAAACTTCCTATTATCTTTTTAACAATTTACCTTTTTTTTCATATTGGAAGGTGATTGGTTGGAAATATTGTTCAACAGCTTTTTATTTCGTGAAATTTTCCCATTTGAAAATTAGCTAGTAAATTTAGCTGGTAACATAACTAGTTCATATTTAAAGAGACCAATATTCATAGCCAGAATAAGGATATGGTTTAAGTTTGTAAATCGGTTATGGAATATCGTGAAATTTATAAGTATCAGTATCAGTACAGTGTACTTTAGCTATCTGGTGTAATTACATAATTACACAGTGATTACAGAATGCGGTTTTTTTGTATAGGTATTTAGAAGAGATTATATTTGAAACCATAACAGAAAGGATCTGATAAGGAATGTCATATCTTTATCAGTACAATCTATGGTAAAAGACTGATTGAACTAGGTATATTGTTTGATATTCTACTGTATTTTTAAATTATAATATACAGTAGACTTATTTCCATCTGATTTATATTTTTACAGAATGAGAAATCTGGAAATGTAGGTTAATTTCATTCAAGAGGCTCCAACAGTTAATAGTTTTAATTTTTTATTGTTAAAATTGAGACAAGATGGGATTTTTACAGTAGAGCAAAGTTGTTTTCCCTTTTGTCATTGTCTACCTAATTATTGTAGTTATTCTGTTGATTGACTCTGTAGAAGTGTAAGATTAATATTTGGATTTATAAGATTCTCAAAGTGTCTGATGTAATCATTTGTAGATACATAGTATATATATTTTTACAGTGAATCGATTAATGTCTGTGTATTGAAAATGATAAATTACCTTTCTTAATAATAAAAACTGAAGTTTACTCATGATAAAATTGGTAGATGGCCTTGTAGCAATCTATGTTATGTTAAGAAAGTTTATGTAAATGTAACAATTTGCCCACTTTTAGTGCATGTACATGTAACTGCAAACATAAAAACTCATTTAGTAGAAATTGTGTATGGGTAGAAAGGTTGTGAAACTTACTTGCTATGGGGTCTTAGCAATGAACAGAGTTAAAAACCTAATTAGTAACCAATTTATTTAGACTTTATGCAATTCTCAGATGCCTTTGTTAAAAAAAAAAAATCTGAAATTATGCAAGTAATAATGTCAGGGATTAAATTAAAATTATTGTATAGCATAAGCAGTTCATGCATAACACATAGCTTACTTTAACAACTCTCAACAGCTTTAATAAATTCTAGTTAAGGTATTGTACTTTAACCTTGTCGTTAGTTGAGGAGTTTGTTTAAATATTGCTTTGAGAGTCAAAGGGGAAATTATTTACAGTATATATTTCAGAAATTATAGTACAGTTCATTATAGCTGAATTCAATAATAATGTCCACAGATAAATGTTACAATATTGAAAATGTCTTAGGCCTTAAAACAAATGTGGTTTCCAAGCTTTGATGAGATATGAGGGAAGTTTTCTGTTTATCACCTGACTTGGATTTTCTGTGATATTTAGATGTATTGTTGTGCAGGAGATTGCAGAATTTCCCCTTCGTACTCCTTCGACTGGGGAAGATATATACAGTACATGGAATAATTGATGTCTTAGATTTAATGCAATTTTATTAGACAGAATGTATGGTTACTAAGAAAGCTATGTAGAACATCACATTCTCTTTCTGGCTTTGTGAGTCTATCTAATGAGTTGGAGGATCAAAGTATCGAAGTATGACCACCAAATGCATGGTCAAATGTAAATACATTCTGGGTACATGGAATTTTATATTTGTAAAATGTGGTATAAAGTACATAAAAGATTACTGTGCACTTTATAGTTAATGGTTGAAAATTGCTTGCTGGAAATTTTGCACATAAGAGGGAAGTACAATTCAGGTATCGTTTAAAGGAATTTGACGTCTAAAAATAATATGTAATTTGTACTCATTTTCATTTTTATATTTTTCTCATATTGTAATCAACAGATTATACAATATGATAGTTGGCCATTAAACTTTCTTTTTATGTCAGAAATGATGTCAATATACAATCAAATTTTAGTTTATAAACGACTGTAGTTGAAGGAACTTGGTAAATATGGTGTAAGATTTTATTTTTTGCAAGGTACTATATGCACTTTAGTCCTGCAGTAGAATTTGGTCCAGTTTGAAATGTCTTATAGGCTTAAATTGCATTAGTATTTTTTTATAGATTAGTCTTTCAATATTTGCAGTATCATATTTTACTACAAAATCATAATTTTGCAATTATTTTTAGCAGGTTTGAACATAAGGGCAAATATTTAGGACTTTAATTAGCATTTTTATCAAGGATTAATAACCACTGCTGTTGCCATCATGGTTAAATGTCACACACAGAACCTAGAATATAAGAAAGCCACACTAGGTGATTGGTCAGCAAGACAGAATGACAAATTTCTTGATTCTGATCATCAAAGTGTATTGTACTAGTTTCTAAACAATTCCTTCCTTATAAGTCCTATTGTATTGCCAGATTTTTAAAGTGAATTGTGCGTTATCAAAGATCTTTGTATTCAGAACACCAGTAAAGTACAGGTTCTTATTTATGAAATAAATTTTTCAATAATCTCTTAATTAATTTTTCAGTAACATATAGCAAATGCTGTAATTAGTAAAGAATTTTTGTGTGAATAGTTCTAAATTTTCTCATTAAAATTTTTTATTTGCGTAAGGTTGAACATGAGCCATTTTAGAGTTTTCTAATCAGCCTATTTGTATAGAGACTAGGCAGTAATTTTGATCTGCTGTGGGACCTGTAAAACTTTCTTTTTAAAGAATGTTATTTCAGAGGTTCTGGTAGATTGGTTTTGTATATTTTGACCTTGAAGCTAGGTTTCGTTTTTTAATAGTTTAATTATCATCTTGCCCCTCTAGGCTTATTGGTATTAAAGGATGTCTAGTTTTGTTAGGAAGAATTGACAGGACTTTGTAAATGATATGAAATTGAGGTAATAAAGTCAGGAAGTATAAGTATTTTTCTAATTGAAAATGTTATTGCCCCAAGGGTTAGACGAAATGCAGTAAACATTTGCCACAACACTTTTGTACACCTGTAAGGGTATGCAATAAAACTGTTACAATCATTTAACTTATGTATTTTTTCAATAGTACTCTACAATTCTAATCCAATGGAAAAGTTATTTTATACATTATTTTACAAGATAATCAAATTAAGTTTAATCAGTGCTTAATATTACTGATGCTAGCTTAAAATAATTTCATTAATAGTGATCAAAAGTACAGAATGTTAAAATATTAATATGCGAGGTTCTGGCAGAATTAATTGTGAAGAGCCTTACATATACTGTCATATGTGAGGTTTTAGTAGAGTTAATTGTGAAGAACTGTAAAGTTTATGAGGTGGATTACTGAATATAGGGGAGAAGGTGTGAAAACTTAAAACAATTTTTTCTAAATGTCATACAATTCCTACAATAATGAAATAATCTATTTTGACTAATTCTTTGGTCTTTTCTATGACTAAATACTTTATTTCCAGTATATAAAGAGTAAGGACCTGTTGACTGACTGGCTGCACAGTATGCATAACTAGAGATCCTGAATTCCAGACAGGCAAGTATGAAGATTCTCATATTAACATCTAGCGTGCTGTAAGCAAATAGTATGCTGTAGTTTCCTAGATTAAGCTATTTTTAGATTTATTATTTTATTTCCTTTTTGGAGATTTTTGTTTCCCTAGTGAATTAAGTTTTCTGCCATTCTGGCCATTTATGAATGCCACTTGTCTCCAATTACAGTCCTTCTTGAATCACCCCTATGTAATTCATTTGTATTTGTTCCTATACATAAACAAACTATGCAATTGATTTATTCCTTTATATATACAAACCACAGTCCTTATAGAGGAGTATGATTTCAGAGTAGCTGGAATGGCTGTAATGTTAGTTACTGGAAGGGGGACAGAAAGCAATCACCTGACTTTGACTGCAAACACACACAGACAGCCTCTGCTGGCGATCTTTTCTCTTTCAAGTTCATTAGCGATGGGTGTCTTACATGGTGACATGTGTGTGTCTTGATAAATCTAGAAAGAAATGTGGCAGGTTTGAGTAAATCTGCTGTCGAGTAACATCATCATTGTTTTGCTTATCAAGGAACAACAGCTTGCAGTCAATCCCTTGCAACGAGTGCAAGTTGTGGCCATCCCCAGTGGGTGGAGTTATGGTAGAAGTAGTTTCTTTTTCTCGACCTATGGTGTCTCCATTGGAATCCTCTGGGTCCTATGGAGGAAAATGTAAGGATAAGAGAATACCAGCTTGTGCTTGGGACATATTTCAAGGAAAGCTTTAGTACTTCCTTTACCTAACTCGCAAAGTTTGCCTAATGCTGTACAAACTGACAAGGACACTGGAAAGAAATTAGACCTGTGGAAGTTGTGCTATAGCTTAGGGATCACCGGTGTTTAGTCTGCGGAGAAGCAACTTGAGGTGCTGGCTGATGAAAGGGCCTTAATGCCTTAGCAGGGTGTGTCTTACCTGTTTCCTCAACATGTGGAGGCACTGGAGGATGTTATGCCAGCCCATGTGTTCTCATCTGCTGTTGGGAGGTTGGGAAGGATTCTGTTACCTCCAACACAGCAAGATCATCATTGCCCGGCCCCAAGACTTACTCTGAAATCTGTCAAGTAGTGTACATACTTCTTTTCTTCACCATTAACCACACCTTTTGCTTTTGACCTTTCTGACACTTCTCCTCCTGCCCTAAGAAGTCATGTAATTCCAGGAATGTCATTCTGTTGCATTCTATTGTGATTCAAACTGATCTGTAATCACATATGCTTAAAAGATGGTGCAGTACTGAGAACCAACCCAGCCTAGGAAGGAGCCCAAATACGTGGTACAAGTGCCCATGTGCCTGATAGCTCAATCCTGCACCAGACCAAGCAAGCATTGTGGGTCCAGATGAAGGCCACCACCCTCTTCCTCCTCTTTTACCTGGATGATCACTGTATACCTCCGGATCTTTCCTTATGATAGACTTCAGTACCAAAGAGCGAGAAGCTCGCTCTTGGTGGAAAACGAACATACGTTTCCAAGAGCTAGATTACCTATGCTCTTCCCGAGCTACCAGTCCACGTGTCAATAGCCTATGCACCGAGATAATCCAATGCAATAGGGAATATGAATAAGTAACCTCCCAGGACTGCTCTCAGTGCTCTTAAAAGCACCAAGATGTCCCATTGGATGGGAAATTGACGGCAAGGGTCTATTCCTGCAAGTGACAGGTACCTATACTGAAGTACCTAGTTCTTCAGCCTCTTGGGGTGCAAAACCTAGATGTAGTTCTTTCTCTGAAATAGAGTCCGATTGTTGATCGGTCTACCCTAAACGGGTGGTTTCTCCATGGTACTATGCTCAGTCCAGCTTGTGGATACTCTGGAAGAAAGGAACTGTCTCCTGAGGTATTCGTCAAGATCCCTCATTCGTAAGGGAATAGGAATTCTGGGATGTCAATGACCCAATGACACACTATACCAGTCCAGTGCCTACAGAGGTGAAGAACACTGAGGCAAAGTACTCTTTTGTGACTACAATGAGGTCAGTCAGAGTACCGTAAGACACTGCCTCCCACACACTCTCAACAATGAAGATTTGACGTGCAAGAAGCTGCGAATCTGTCTCCTCTACCCATCGATCTTATAGATTGACTCCAGTACGAGGGCTGCAATGGGATCAACCACTAGTCCAGGGCGCTTACCTACCTTGCCACAACCCAGGATTTGGGAAATCCTAAGACATGAACAGAGAACACCAACTTGAACCTTTTAGGTGTGAAGGCCGTGACCACCTCCTTGGAGTACCAGTCCTGAAAAGGAGGGCTGCTGTTGACTCCCACCTCGCCAGGCAAGTTGAGAAGATGTGTTGAATGTGAGGAATGTTCCATTTCTGGAGGCTAAGCCCTCTTTCCCCAAAAAATAAAGGTGACAATGGAAAAGTGGAGCAAAGAGTGTCATTTCTCCTTTGTGCAGTTACCTTGAAATGCCCAGACCCTTCAAAGGCAAGACTGAAGAGAACTTAAATTCCTACCATGCCTAAGATTGGCACTGAAGAAAATTCATGCAATCTTTATAGCCCTGATCTAGACCTCCAGCTACTTTCTCTTCAAAGAAAGGCGTGAACGAAACTCTACCCTTTTGTCCTCAGCCTGGCAACTAGCCATCGATCTCTGTCCACTGAAAAACTTTGTTTATCTAACTCCATTCAACACAGAAGGCAATTACTGTGTGGTCTACCATCAGATACATAAAAATAATTCTTTCAGATGACCCGTAGGATGCGTATTTTCAAATAACCATTCATCAGTCCTACAAATAATATCTCCACTTACTTCTCCAGGGACTAGTGTACCAATTCAAAGCCCCATGCTTCAGTGGTATCTGAAGCCTTGCTAATCCGCAACCATCGAGCTCTCTTCCCATCTTATTCTGGTGGAGCAAGAAGTATGGGGCAATGTTTCCTGGTAGTTTAATGACGAAAATTTCAACTGTGGAATTTCACTAACCTCTCCTCTCCAGAGATGTTCTATTCTTGGACGCATACAAGTAGGGGTTGGGCATACCTGAGGAAACAAGTTGATTTAGGAGTGTGGTCTAAAGAAGAAAAGCTTTCCAACTGTAAAGAAGAAAAGTGTCTGCTGAAAATGAAAGCTTTCCAACTAAGTTTGATTGGGCACTCACTACTGTTGATGAACAACACACTACTGTATTATGGTCGTAGCATGCATGACCAAGCAAGGAGGGATTGTCTTGTACAGTCTTGCAAAGTCGGTGCAAATGTGAGCAGTGGACAGGGTTCCTTCAGGCTAGAGCGTCTCCATCCACGCTCAGTTGGCAGGGGCAGGTTGTAGATTTAGTGAACCCTACATCAATGCATGGCGGAAAGGCTTCCTGCTCTCCGGGGATTAACGGGGATTGACCAGTAGTTATAAGATTGAACAGGATATTCCTGATGATCTGCTCCCACACTTAAGATCCTGTTGTGGTATCGTAGGATGCCTTTCAAAACCTGAGAGACAACCTGGACGAGTATGGGTGTCAGGCCTGCAGGTGCCACATACTGAACAGTATCTAGATTTGCTGATGCTCTTATCAAGGTGAGAGAAAACCACCCTGCTTACCCATTCTTCTCTGTCAGCCCACCTTCAGAAGGATTATCACTCCATGAAGTCCCTTGTACTTAAGGGTTAAGCTATCCAGCATATTGTCTGAGTGAAAGACTTTTTGTGGAGCCCTGCACAGGTGAAGTCTGGAGACCTATGAAGGTCCCCTGCAGCTTTCTAGCAAGGGAAGTGAGCTATCTTCTGCAAGTGGTGTTGCGGAAGAAGTACTTTTCTAGTAGGAGCCTTTGCAATTACATTTTTTTTTTTTTTTTCCTTTTCTGAAAGAACATCCTCTTAGTCTGCAGTGAAAGGGTTATCGTTCAGCCTTCAGTCAGGTCTTCAGAATGAAGGGCTTAGACCTTTCCTCCTTGTTGGGAACTGTGTGCTCATGAGCTGTATAAAAAATTGAGTTACATTTGGCAAACTACAAGGATATGTATGTTGTGTGCTCACACTAGACACCGGAAATATTAACAATATCGATCAATATATCACATGCTTTCACATGACACCAGATATATTCACATGCTTGAAACAAAACATCTATAACTGTATGAATAACATACCGCAGTAAAGAAAGTTCATTACTTCATCTCATTTTTGTACAGCAAGGATACATGCAGGAAATTCTTGTCTTTAGTGCAGTATTCTTACTAAATTGGCACTAAAAATCACAAATTCTAAGTAATTTGTATTTTTCCTAACAGAACTTACCTCGAACTACTTTCTTATGAGTATCTGGGATCTCCTCCCAACCGACCAGAATTTTGTGTAGTTTACCCTACTCCCGTTTTCTATGCGGGGTAACCTCTGGTGGAGTGATACGCGCCACGAGGCGACCCCGGGTCAGAGAGCATGCTTGCTCAGGTCTCGATCCCCATTAAGTTTTTGACAGCTTAGGTTTCTATGAAGTCCAGTAAGGCACTCGGGGTAGAATGGGTGGGCCATGACCCGAAAGTAGTTAGAGGTAAGTACTGTTAGGAAAAATAAAAATTACTTTAAATTTGTGATTTGTTCCAACACGGAGTACTCACCTCGAACTACTTTCTTAGGAGACTTATACTTTAGGAGGTGGGAGTGTCCTTCCGGACCTAGAGACTGTGATGAGTATAGAAGAGGAACCTAGATAGGAGACTAGGTTCTGCTGACCCCAAGGAAAACACGAGAAAATAGGGAAAACTACGCAAAAAACTATCTTAGTGTCCAAGTAACTCACCTCTGCAAAAAAATCCTAGGAGACTCGTCCTTCCATTGATAGTGTATCCCATAGCAGTTAGGGGGTTTTTGGGGTCATTTCCGGGAAGGTAATAGGGGAAGAAGGATGAAAAAGGGGATAAGGAAGGAACCTGTGTCTCTTGGACTTACTGCCCGTGGTTACTCCTGGGGCTACACCTTTAAATTGTTTGGAGCGCGGAAATGACAGGACCGAGAAAGAACCTGTCCAGGGACCTCCTCGAGCAGTCCTTCAAGTAGTGAGCCGTATAGGTAGACTGACTAGACCATGTACCTGCCCTCAGGAATTGGCCCACTGCCATGTTTTTCTCAAAAGCCAATGAAGTACTTAGAGCCCTAATGTCGTGGGGTCTGGGCTTTCCTGGAAGGGGGACCCCTGCACTACTGTAGGCCCTGACGATCACCTGCCGTAGCCAGAAGGAGATAGTATTCTTGGAGACTGGATTCTTTACTAGTCCCGAGGAGACGAACAGACTCTTGATTTCGGGTCGAAGTCTGGCTGTCCTCTCTAAGTAATTCTGTACCGCCCTGACAGGGCACAGAAGCAAGTCCTTCGGGTGGTCCGAACGAGGGATTGCCGGCACTGAGAATCCTTCAAACTTGGGGTCCCAAACTGCTGGATTCTGAGTCTTGGCCACGAAGGATGGTACGAACCTGAAGGTAGCTTCATGCCAGCCCTTCGAGTGTGATACCTCGTACGACAGTCCATGACTCTCCCCTACCCGTTTTGCTGATGCCAGAGCTAACAGAAAAACTGTCTTGAGGGTGAGCTCTCTGTCCAAGATGTCCTTTAGGGGTTCGAAGGGAGGTTCTGACAGCATCTTCAGGACTCTAGCCACGTCCCACTGGGGCACCCTAACGGCCTGAGGGGGTCACGATTGCTCGAAACTCTTGATGAGCATCGAGATATGTCTGGAGGTACCCAGGTCGATGCCCTTCAGGAGGAAGACTTGGCTCAGGGCAGCCCGGACTCCTTTGATGGCTGGGATGGACATGTTTACCTCGTCCCCGAGATAGACCAGGAAGTCTGCTATCTCCGGGATGGAGGCCTGCAACGGCTTGATGTTCTTCGAGACGCACCACTTAGTGAAGGTAGCCCATTTTGCCTGGTATACTGCGGCTGACGAACGTCTCAGGTACCCTGACATCCTTGTTGCTGTCCTCGACGAATATCCTTCCTTCCTCAGGAGGCGCTCGATAACCTCCACGCGTGAAGGCAGAGGGACCGAGGGTTTTCGTGGAACCTTTGAAAGTGTGGTTGCCGGAGAAGGTCTGGTCTGTCCGGAAGGGGCCAAGGTGGAAGGCGTGCAAGTTCCTTTAGATCTGCGAACCACACTCTCTCCAGCCACCAGGGTGCTACCAAAGTCATCCACAGGTTGTCCGCTCGCCTCACCCTGTTGAGGACTTGCCTGAGCATCCCGAAGGGAGGGAAGGCGTAAACATCGAGGTTGTCCCAAGGGTGTTTGAAGGCGTCCTCGAACGCCGCCTCCGGATCTGGCACAGGAGAACAAAACACGGGGAGCTGTGCGTTCAGTCTCGTGGCGAAGAGGTCTATCACTTGCGAGCCCCACTTCTGAATGAGTGTCTTGGCCACTTCCGGGTGCAAGGAACACTCGGACCCTACCACTTGACCCATTCTGCTGAGGCCGTTGGCCAGGACGTTTCTTTTCCCTGGAATGAATCTGGCCGAGATCTCGATCTGCTCTACTTCGGCCAATTCTAGTAACTCCATCGTGAGGTCGCACAGCTCCTTCAATTTCAGTCCTCCTTGCTTCTTTATGTAGGCCACCACCGTGGCGTTGTCGCACATCAACGCACGGTGTTTCCTCGGAGCCGATGGACGAACTCTAGGCACGCTCTTCGCACTGCCATCATTTCTAGCACGTTTATGTGCAGGTTCTTCTCCTCGTCTAACCAACTTCCTCTTGCTGTCTTGTCGAGGAGATGAGCACCCCAACCCTCCTTGGATGCATCCGTGAACAGAAGCATCTCCGGAGGGTCGGCTGCGAAGGGCATTCCTTTGGGGTGTTCAATCTGACAAGCCACCACTCTAGGATTTCCTTCGTCTCCGGGGACACCGGGACCACCTTGTGTGGGGAGTCTCTCTGATTCCAGAGTTCCTTCAGGTTTCATTGTACTCCCCTGAGTTTGAGCCTCCCCTGGGGGACCAGCTTCTCTAACGACACGAGGTGGCCTATCAGTCTATGCCAGTCCTTGGCTCTCTCGGCTGGCCTGACAGGAAGGGCCGGAGGATCTGATCTAAGTTGTCCAGTCTCTCCGCGGAAGGGAAGGCTCTCGCCAACCGGGAGTTCAGGACCATTCCGAGGTAGTTCATCCTGGTGGAGGGTATGAGTTGGGACTTCTCCAGGTTGATGATGATACCCAGGACGTTGCAGAACTGCAGGAGCTTCGCGCCTTGCTCCCTCAGTACTTCCCTGAGGCTAAAAGTAACAACCAGTCGTCCAGGTAGCGAATCAGGCGGATGCCCTGTTCGTGTGCCCAGGCTGAGACTGTTGCGAAGACCCTCTTGAAGACCTGAGGGGCTGTGGACAGACCGAAGCACAGGGTCTTGAACTGCAACGTTTGGGTACCCCATTTTACCCTTAGGTACCTCCTGCTGGAGGGGTGAACAGGGATTTGGAAGTATGCGTACTTGAGGTCTATGGGCATCATGAAGTCCTCTTCCCTCAAGGCTGCTAGGACCAACTTTGGGGTGTCCATCTTGAAGTCGGTCTTGCACACGAACCTGTTAAGGGCTGAGAGGTCTATGACTGGTCTCCAGCCCCCTGTCGCTTTCTCCACCAGGAAGTGTCTGCTGTAGAACCCTGGACCCAGGTTCTTGACTGGTTCTATTGCCCCTTTCGCCAGCATTGCAGAGACTTCTTCTTGTAGGGCTGTCCTTCTCAAGGGGTCTTTGGGTGCCAACCACGCTGCCTGTAGATCTGGTATCAGAGGTGGGGGGTCCCAAAGGAAGGGCAACCTGTACCCTTCCTTTAGTACTGCTACGGTCCACGGAACTGCTCCGTGGTCTCGCCATGCTTGCCAAGAACGTTTGAGGCATCACCCCACCTGAGGCTTCAGCAGGAGTAGGGGGCCTCTCTCCCTACCTTCTTCGAGAGGCACGGCCTAAACGCCCTCTTCTGGCGGCCAAATAAGAAGGCCTGAAGACTGACTGCGTAGCAGGCGGTCCTCTACCTGGGGGGGGGGGGGGCTGCGAAGATTGAGGCCAGGCCGTAGTATGGTCGTCTCTCCTGGGCTGGCTAGGTGAGGCGCGAGGAGGGAGCGAGACATCGGAGGGTGGCCTTCTATGGGCAGGTCTTCTCGTTGGGGGGGGGGGGGGGGGACTGGGCTCTCCCGCATCCTTCAGCTTCCTGACCCTCTCTGCTGTCTCCTCCACTGCCTTCAGGGGGAGCACCGAGTTGCCCCACAGGGGTAGGTTCCTCAAGGCCCTTGCTTCTCTGTCCGGGAGTCTCCTGACAAGCTTGCTGAGCACGGTGACCCTCTTCCGCAGCACCCAATTGGCGGCCTGAGCGATGGACTGGTAAGAGAGGAACTTTAGGGCCTTACCCCCCGAGCTAATCAGCTCTTTCAGCAAGGCCTGGTTCTCCGGAACTGCGAGATCGTGCGCGGCCTGAAAACCCACCAGTGTGCAGGCCCACCAATCTAGCCACGACCGTGACCGTTTCCTACGGGACCTATCTCACTGTCTTCTATGGTCCCTCGGGGCTCCGTCCTCCAAGGAGTAGGGGTAGGCCTCAACTGAGGAGCCCGAAGACTTGTAGGACCTCACTGAAGGGTCTGAGTCGCGCTGCGTTGCTGGTGGGTCCACGCGTTGATTGGCCGGCGACGAAAGCTCCATGAAGATGGACGGGAGTGTAGCTGAAGGCGCTGGAGGGGAATGGGGTAGCTCCTCGCTGGGGAACCAGGTCTCGAACTCTTCTTCCAGCCTCAAGGGTGATCTGAAGGGCGTCTTCGGAACCGCCCACACAAGGGGGTCTGACGGCGGCGAGTCCTCCTTCTCGGCGCCACCCTCCGCTGCGGACGTACCTGAAACACATGCCCAAGAGGCGGGAGAAGAGGCTGGAGCAGTCTTTCCCCACATAGGATCATCAGAAGAAACGGGCCCTGCTTGCACCAGGGCTCCGTCCTCCGAACACACTCCCGTCTCTCCCTCAGGCCCCCCACTTGCCTGGATCGACGACACAACCCCACTATCCGGTAATTCAGACTCCTGGGGAAGAGCCACAGGCCTCTTCCCCGCAACAGACTTACCTCGTCCCCTACTCTGGGTAGGGGAAGGCGGCAGAGACACTATCCGACGATACGACTGGCGAAGCAAGAGGCGAAGAGACACTCGGTTTCCTAGGCGATCTCCGGGAAGACTTCTTTTTCTTGGTGCTGTAACGCACCCACTGCACCTCGTTCCAGGACTCGCACTCTGGACTCGTGGCTGTAGGGGAACAAACACTGCCCCTACACGAAGAACACAAGGAGTGCGGGTCAACTTCAGGCTTTGAGAGGAAGGCGCCACACGATTTACCGGCCATAGGCCCAGGGCAACGACGGGGATGCTCCATTGCGCACTAGTAAGGCACCGCGAGACACAGGAACACAGAGGGAAAAGGATAAACACAGAGGGAAAAGGATAAACACAAAGGGACCACGTGGGAACCGCGTGGGACAATGGGGGTCGGGGACACAAAGGGTCGCACTGGGTAATGAGAGTGCGTCGGGATGTTATCGCGACGCGACCAGAAAACTTACTGGGGATCGAGACCTGAGCAAGCATGCTCTCTGACCCAGGGTCGCCTCGTGGCACGTATCACTCCGCCAGAGGTTACCCCCGCATAGAAAACGGGAGTAGGGTAAACTACACAAAATTCTGGTCGGTTGGCAGGAGATCCCAGATACTCCTAAGAAAGTAGTTTGAGGTAAGTACTCCGTGTTGAAACAATAAAACATTTGTAAACACTGTGACATAAGTGTTTGTACAATATTTCTCTCATCAACTTCCAAAACACTAAAATGATATTTTGATTATAAAATAAATTTTTGAATATACTTACCCGGTGAATATATAATAGCTGACGTCTCGGACGGCTCGACAGAAACACAAAAACTCGCGAGCGATCGCCATGAAGGTTGCGGGTGTGCCCACCAGCGCCGACTATCGGCCAGATACCGCATATACATGTAAACAGCCTCAGTTCTTCTCATTCCGCTGGGTCTCTATCGGGGAGGAAGGGAGGGCCTATAATTAAATATATTTTCACCGGGTAAGTATATTCAAAAATTTATTTTATAATCAAAATATCATTTTTAAATATTTAACTTAGCCGGTGAATATATAATAGCTGATTCACACCCATGGTGGTGGGTAGAGACCAGTATTAATACAGTTTACGGCGTATATGCTTAGAGTTTTTGACAGTTATATCATAACAAAACCCAAATAAATATAGGTACCTGGTAAGGAAGCTGACTCTGACGATTACTCTGCCTTGTTAGTCCGCTTTCCTCACGAAGCCCAGCCATCCTCTCAGGATGCTGAAAGACTTCCAGGAGCTGAAGTATCCAGGGCGACAACCCATACAACAGGACCTCATCAAAACCCCTAATCTGGGCGCTCTCAAGAAATGACATTTGACCACCCGCCAAATCAACCAGGATGCGAAAGGCTTCTTAGCCTTCCGTACAACCCAAAACAAGATTAAAAACATTTCAAGAGACAGATTAAAAGGATATTGGAATTAAGGGAATGTAGTGGTAGAACCCTCACCCACTACTGCACTCGCTGCAACGAATGGACCCAGTGTGTAGCAGTCCTCATAAAGAGTCTGGACATCTTTTAAGTAAAATGACGCGAATACCGACTTGCTTCTCCAAAAGGTCGCGTCCATAATACTTCGCAGAGATCTGTTTTGCTTAAAGGCCACGGAAGTTGCTATAGCTCTTACTTCGTGCGTCTTAACCTTAAGCAAGCAACGGTCTTTTTCACTCAAGTGAGAATGAGCCTCTCGGATTAAAAATCTAATAAAATATGACAAAGCATTCTTTGACATAGGCAATGATGGCTTCTTAACTGAGCACCACAAGGCCTCAGATCCACCTCGTAAGGATTTGGTACGAGCTAAATAAAACTTCAGAGCTCTAACTGGACACAGTACTCTTTCAAGCTCGTTGCCTACGATCTCTGACAGGCAAGGTATATCAAATGACTTAGGCCAAGGACGAGAAGGCAGTTCATTTTTGGCCAAGAAACCAAGCTGAAGTGAACATGTGGCTTCATCTGTGGAAAAGCCGATGTTCCTACTGAAGGCATGGATCTCACTGACCCTTTTAGCCGAAGCCAAGCACACTAAGAAAAGCGTCTTGAGGGTGAGATCCTTCAGGGAGGCTGAATGTAATGGCTCAAACCTGTCGGACATTAGGAACCTTAGGACCACGTCTAAGTTCCATCCAGGAGTTGCCATACGACGCTCCTTAGAGGTCTCGAAAGACTTAAGGAGATCTTGGAGATCTTTATTATTGGAAAGATCTAAGCCTCTATGTCTGAATACAGACGCCAACATGCTCCTGTAGCCCTTAATAGTGGGCGCTGAGAGGGAGCGAACATTTCTCAGATGTAGGAGAAAATCTGAGATTTGGGCTACAGAGGTACTGGAAGAGGAAATAGATGCTGACTTGCACCAGTCTCTAAAGACTTCCCACTTCGACTGGTATACTTTGATGGTAGAAGCTCTCCTAGCTCTCGCAATCGCTCTGGCTGCCTCCTTCGAAAAGCCTCGAGCTCTTGAGAGTCTTTCGATAGTCTGAAGGCAGTCAGACGAAGCGCGGGGAGGCTTTGATGAAGATCCCTTACGTGGGGCTGCCGTAAGAGATCTATCCTTAGAGGAAGACTCCTTGGAATGTCTACCAGCCATTGAAGTACCTCTGTGAACCACTCTCTCGCGGGCCAGAGGGGAGCAACCAACGTCAACCTTGTCCCTTCGTGAGAGGCGAACTTCTGCAGTACCTTGTTGACGATCTTGAACGGTGGGAATGCGTACACGTCCAGGTGAGACCAGTCCAGTAGAAACGCGTCTATGTGGGTCGCCTCTGGATCTGGGACTGGCGAGCAATAGGTCGGGAGCCTTTTGGTCAACGAGGTGGCAAAGAGGTCTATGGAGGGTTGACCCCAAGTCGCCCAAAGACTCTTGCACACGTCCTTGTGGAAGGTCCATTCCGTGGGGATCACCTGACCTCTCCGACTGAGACAGTCTGCCAAGACGTTCAAGTCCCCCTGGATGAATCTTGTCAACAGGGAGATGCCTCGATTTTTTGACCAGATGAGGAGGTCCCTTGCGATCACGAACAGTGTGTGGGAGTGAGTGCCTCCTTGCTTGGAGATGTACGCCAAAGCTGTGGTGTTGTCTGAATTGACCTCTACCACTTTGTTTCGAAGGATGCTCTCGAAACTCATCAAGGCCAAGTGGACCGCTAATAGCTCCTTGCCGTTGATGTGCATGCTCTTCTGAACCGACGTCCAAAGACCCGAACATTCCCGACCGTCCAGAGTTGCACCCCAACCCAAATCCGACGCGTCTGAGAACAACACGTGGTTTGGGTTCTTGACTGCCAGGGACAGACCCTCTCTCAGACTTATGTTGCTGTCCCACCAGTTCAGGCATGCTTTTACTGGCTCGGAGACCGGGATTGATACAGCTTCTAAAGTCTTGCTCTTGTTCCAGTGAGAGTCTAGATGGAACTGGAGAGGGCGAAGGTGAAGTCTCCCTAGTGAAACAAACTGCTCCAGGGATGACAGAGTCCCTACGAGGCTCATCCAACTTCTTACTGAACAACTGTCTTTTTTCAGCATGAGTCGGACTTTGAGCAGGGCTTGCTCTATTCGGGTGGCAGACGGAAAAGCCCGAAAAACTAGACTGCGAATCTCCATCCCCAAATAGAGAATCGTCTGGGATGGAATCAGTTTTGACTTTTCTAAGTTTACCAACAGTCCCAACTCCTTTGCCAGACCCAACGTCCAATGTAGGTCCTGCAGACAGCGATGACTGGACGATGCTCTGAGAAGCCAGTCGTCCAAGTACAGGGAGGCTCGAATTCCCGATAAATGAAGGAATTTTGCCACATTCCTCATGAGCCTCGTAAACACGAGAGGAGCAGGGCTGAGGCCGAAGCACAGTGCTCGAAACTGGTACACCACATTCCTGTAAACAAACCTCAGATACGGTTGGGAGTCTGGGTGTATAGGAATGTGGAAGTACGCATCCTGCAGGTCGAGAGAGACCATCCAGTCTCCCTCTCTGACCGCTGCTAGGACGGACTTCGTGGTCTCCATCGTAAATTTTGTTTTCGTAACAAAAACGTTGAGCGCACTGACGTCCAGCACTGGCCTCCAACCTCCCGTATGCTTTGGGACTAGGAAGAGACGGTTGTAAAATCCCGGTGATTGAAGGTCCGAGACTTTCACCACCGCTCCCTTCTCTAGCAACAGAGACACCTGGTGATGTAGAGCTTGTCTCCTTGACTCCTCTCGATACCTGGGAGAGAGGTCTAGAGGAACTGTTACTAGAGGAGGTGTGCGTACAAAAGGTATTTTGTACCCCTCCTTGAGCAACAACACAGACTCTTGGTCTGCACCCCTCTTCTCCCAGGCCTGCCAGAAGTTGGTCAGTCTGGCCCCTACCGCTGTCTGAGGACGTGGGCAGTCAGACTCTGCCACGGGAGGACTTGGATCCTCTCTTTTTGCCTCTCTTTCCATCGGCACGAGAGCCTCCCCTGCTGGGAGCTCTTGCCACGAAAGGGCGGGATAAACCTAGACGCAGGAGTATCGATTCTGGGTCTCACAACAAAGGATGAAGAAGGAGCTCCCTTGTGAGCAGAAGAAGCCATCAGGTCATGCGTATCCTTCTGTACAAGCGAAGCAGCAATGTCCTTGATCAGCTGTTGAGGAAACAAGGCAGCCGATAAGGGAGCAAAGAGAAGCTCCGATCTCTGACAGGGAGTAACTCCTGCAGAAAGGAAAGAGCAAAGGGTTTCCCTCTTCTTCAGGACTCCAGATGTAAAGGTGGAGGCGAGCTCATTGGAGCCATCGCGGATGGCTTTGTCCATACAAGACATAATCAGCAAGGAAACATCCTGGTCGGCAGACGAGATCTTCCTGCTTAATGCTCCTAGAGACCAATCTAAAAAGTTAAAAACTTCGAAGGCCCTGTAAACCCCTTTAAGGAGATGGTCAAGGTCCGAGGAGGACCAACAAATTTTAGAGCGTCTCATGGCCAGGCGACGGGGAGAGTCTACGAGGCTTGAGAAGTCACCATGGGCAGAGGCAGGGACTCCCAAGCCGAGAACTTCTCCCGTGTCATACCAGACGCTCGCTCTAGAAGCTAGCTTAAAAGGTGGGAAGGCAAAGGCCGTCTTCCCCAAACTCCTCCTGGTAACCAACCAGTCGCCTAGTAGACGTAAAGCCCTCTTAGAAGAGCGAGAGAGCACTAGCTTAGTAAAGGAAGGCTTGGCAGCAGCTAAGCCTAGCGCAAACTCAGACGGAGGAGAACGAGGAGCAGCAGTAACAAAATGATCTGGGAAAAGATCCTTGAAAATCATCATGATTTTCTTAAAATCCATAGAAGGTTGCGCAGCCTTAGGCTCTTCTACGTCTGATAAAACATCCAAAGGATTATCAGTAGGCGGAGGATCAACAACATCCTCATCTGAAGGAACCTCGTCCGACAATTGAAGAGTCTCAAGCAAGGGAGAGACCTGCCGTGGTGGCAATGCTTGACAAGCAAAGTCCACACGCAAAGGAGCATCAGTAGCAGTTAAGGACGCTACGTCATGTAACTGCTTAAAGGACTGACCAACAACAACAACAGGAGCGGGAGGACGCTCGACGTCAAGTCGAGACTACCTTGACTGCCTAGATTGAGCAGTTAAAACAACTCTTGACTGCGGTGCTTGACGCTCAACGTCAAAACAAGTCAACTGAGCTGGTTGGCGAACGTCCTCAACGTCAACACGAGCATGCGGCAGCGGCTGAACGTCAACAAGCGGCTGAAAGTCAACACGGGACTGCATCGAGTGAGGCTCCAAGTCACGTGACTGACGTGACTTTGTAACGTCAACAGGACGAGCAAAGGCTCGTTTGGGCGGCTGACGGCCAGGATCTCGATCAGCGTAACGGCGAGGATCATCGTGAACCTGCTCAACGGTATACTCCTCCATAAGGGAGGCAAGCTTATTCTGCATATCCTGCAGGACAACCCATTTAGGATCATCGGGAGTCGGTACGGGCCGAGACGATGGTAACGTCTGTGACGGCAAAACATTGCCTTTACTAAGACTCTCGGAGCCCGTGTTACGCTTTCGTTTAGGCGGCAAGCAGTCTTCCGATGACTGCATAGGGTCAGAGCTGTCCCAATGGTTACAGCCAGGACGCTGGACCTGTCCTGAAGGGACTGACTTCCGCTTTAAGGGTCTAGAAACTTTGCTCCAAGGTTTCTTTCGCGAGAAGCCTTCGGATGACGAGGAGAAAACCGCCTCGCTCGTCTTATGGTAGGGGCGGTCTTGACGAGACACGCCCGAAACCATAGAGGGAACGTCTGTTCGTTGGTTAGAGCCTCTCGTCCCCATAAGTCCTACGACATTACTTCTCCCTGGTGCATGGGAGCTTGCAAGAGGTCTCGGACTAGGAGAACGACAAGCACGAACAGACGAACCCTCGGTCGCAACACTAAAAACACTTTGCGCACTAATCACTTTATCCCCACGATTTTCTAATGTGGCACTCTGACACTTTAACACTTTCACATCCGCCATGAGTTGATTACGGTCCGTTGCCAAAGACTCAACTCTCTCGCCCAACGCTTGAATGGCAAGCAACATATCCCGCATGGAAGGTTCATGAGTGCTAGTAGAAGGTTCAGGCACAACTACTACAGGGGAAGGATTAGGTTCAGGGGCATGGGAGGAGGAAAAATCTAATGATCTAGAGGAACTTCTCCTCACCCTATCTCTCTCAAGCTTACGAGAATACTTATCAAACTCTAGCCAGTCGAATTCCGAAAGTACCACGCACTCATCACACCGATCTCCTAATTGGCAGGTTTTACCCCGGCAATTAGAACACACGGTATGTGGGTCGAGAGAGGCCTTTGGAAGACGTTTGTTACAATCCCTAGCATTACATTTACGAAATTTAGGAATCGGAGAAGGGTCAGCCATTTTGAAAAGTCAAAGAAAATCCAAAAACAATCCAAAGTCATCAACAATAAAATCTATCCAAAAAAGGGTTCAAGAGTTTTAATTGAAGATAAAAACACCTGCACTGCGAAAGCTCAAAACCAAAAAGAAGTACTTCACCAAGAATGACGAAAAACTCCAGGTCAACAGCGAGTAACGGAATCCACTTGTCGACAAGACCGACAGAGAAGAACTGAGGCTGTTTACATGTATATGCGGTATCTGGCCGATAGTCGGCGCTGGTGGGCACACCCGCAACCTTCATGGTGATCGCTCGCGAGTTTTTGTGTTTCTGTCGAGCCGTTCGAGACGTCAGCTATTATATATTCACCGGCTAAGTTAAATATTTAAAAAATTTTGTTATAAAACAGTGAGGAATCTAATTTGCAGAGTTATATTACCAAAACAAAAAGCAGTAAGTTTCAATTTTTATGAAAAAAAAATTAACTACCTACGTAAGGGTAAATTTAAAAAAAAATTATATATCCATACCCAAATTCACGATGAAAATCTATACAATTATGGATCTTGGCTCTTGTAAAAGCCAATAAATAAAGGCAGCAATGTCTCACAGAGCATAAACTTTTGAATTAAAATAGTTAACTCGAGTTAATTGCTAAAATTGTTTAATTCTCCCACATTTAATCACTTTGGCTGTCATCAAACTTCAATTATTTTGACCATAATTAAAGGCTGGTAATTTTGACCCTAATCAAAGTTCAGTAATTTTTGCTGGCCAGAATCAAAAGACTTGCAAACAATTAAAAATAAAACTTGAATTAGAATATTTCACAGAATTACACTGTCACACTGGTTACATATGCATGTTCTAGCTGCTTTTAATATGAGGTGCAATTATCTGGTCAAAATTTTGTAGGACTGGTCAACTTCCTCAGTACAACGAATTATCCGATATTCCATATGATAACCAAAATGGCCAGTAAATGAAATTAAATATGAAAAAAACAGATAATAAAAAGACAATGGTATACTTTTCCAGTCGAACCTCCCACACTGCCAATTTATTCGGTCTTGTATCCTCACTGGCTGTCCCATTGACTGTAACAGATGCCTGTAAGTAGGGTCATTGTTAGTTATGGCTTTGGCTTAAGAAAATGTTACAAAATAATATACAAAAGAAATGATGCTATTTTAGACTTTACTGACCTATATAAACTATTAGAATTAAACATTTCATGAAAACTACCACTAAAGCATCCTAGAATCTTCAACAACTTTAAAGAGGGGGAAAACTAGTTATCACTAAGTGGTTACTGTCCTATGATTGTGTGAGCAGATCATCCGGTTTTAAGAAACTACAGAATATGTACCGTATTTATTCATGCTGAATTATACTGTAAGCTGTGAAAAATTGGCAATGTTGAGAGACACGAAATGCTGTATTTGTAAGAAAAATAGGTTACAAAACCATAACATTTCATCACACTAATAATTAGCCAAATTCTCTAATGAGGTGGAAAGTATTGAAACCATTTCTTGTCAAAGACAAAATGGAATTTGTGTTCATGATATGACAAACCTTATATTAAAAACAAACTTAAATGTTTGTACAAAAACTTCCTAATTTATCTGAAGATTATATTCCAAATGCTGTATCACTTAAGAATTTTTGCATAAAATGTAATTAAAGACTACGGTACATGTACTTACAATTATCAATTACTTCTGGTGATGGCAAACGAGGATGAAGGGTTGCTTTCCTTTATCTCACTTTAAATCATAATAAAATGAACAGTATCTTGCTATATAATATTAGCTTAAACAGTCATCTTGTCTGCCAAGATATTCTGCATGATAATTAAAGACCACTAAGTATCCACAGAAACCCCCCAAAATTCAAAGATTGACTTATGGATCAGGTACAAAAATAGGGGCTTAAAATACAAGATAATACTTTTAAGATGCTAAAAAAAAACACACTACCACAAAATCCCTTACATTTTTATTAGGGTAAGCCAACAAAAGTTTCTGGGGATCTTCAGCTCTGAAAATGGCTGTTATAATTTGGACTAAAATCTATCACCAATATCATGTTAACTCAATACAAGTTTTTCATAATAAAATAAAAACTATCACATTTAAAATCCTTCCAAATCACTATCTTTACTGTGCAAGGCAAAGAATTCTCCAACCAACCCTGATTCCTACTGTCCTCACATGGATCTCAATCTCAATAAAGTCTTTGTTTTGCCCTTATTGGGCTACAAGAAATTATCCATGCCATCTCGTCCATTACATACTGTACCACACATTTTGAAAGACTATATTACATTTCTGGGTCGACCTGTGACGGCCGGCGAAAAAGTCCTTCTTTGTACTTTTTCTGATATAAATCTTCCAAATATACCAGAGAAAATTAAAAGCATGGAATGCAGAGGTTACAACCCTCGCGCGAGCACCTTGTTGGTGTCGTATATCTAACAAGGGCGTTTGTAAAACACTATTCACAGGCTGTCTTCCATTTAGATAATCCCTTCATCAAAGGGGGAGGGCCGTGACAGGCCCTAGAGAATACAGTTGGGTTACCCTACCGACACCTACCACTCGCGCTCACCAGGTCATCCTTCTGTTTTGGACTTGCCCGCTAAGTTGATAAGTGTTTTGCCCAGTGTTTTTCGAAGTGATTGTCGTTAATTCAACATGACTGACGTTGATACTTCACCCTTACCAATGTTAAGTACCATAGTTTGTTTTGGCAGCTTTTGTCAGTACCGGGCATTTGTTCTGTTTCCAATATGGTGGTTTTTAGTTTTGGAAGCGATTGTCCTGCCGAGGTATCGGCAGCCATTTTGGGTTATGTTCTCTTCGGTAAATATTCTAGTTAATTTTGCCCATCTGGTACTCTGTCATCTAGGTTATATCACTTACGTTTTATGGCCTTTTAGTGTTATCATTAATTTTTACTATGGTATTTATTTGCTTGCAAGTCCAATTTGGACCTACGAAGAATAGCGATTTAAAGAATAGCGAATTAAAGTTTAGCGATTTAGTCTGTTAGTTTGTACTCGCCTAGAGGCTTCGATTTAGACTATATCCTTGTTTATTTGTTACGTTGTCGTTATTCTTCGTTCTTGGTTATTACAATTACTAAGAAAAGCAATCAATCTTATAATGTTCTTGTTTTATTGTGTGATGTTAGTTTTTTATTATGTAACCTTGAGAGCGAAAACAGAGACTGCTCGTTCCCTGTTCTACAGATATGAGTTATCCCTTCTCTCGTTTTCTTTGTTAGCTCGAGTAAGAGAGGTGAATTTCCCGTTCTCCGTTTTTATACGATCACGAGTTATTCAGGCCTCCTCTTAGTATCAGAGTTGATGATAGTACGTTTAATATTATAAACGTTTTTATTGATGTGGTTACTGTTAATATAGCTAACACTATTAATAGGTACGTTAGTGTATGAGTCATTAATTGGGGTCGTTTTATACCGACACCCTTAGCTCTGCCTTGAGTTATGCTTAGCTCCGCCTTGAGTTATGCTCCGCTATATGGATACTCATTGGGTGAGAACTAGTTAACGTTCAAGAGCAGATTTTTGGAGTGCAACGGTGAAATCCGGCACTCGGACTCCGGCTGAAGCCTTTTACACACGAACCTTTGTCATGTTTGATCATAATTACACCGTTACGGCCGGCTTCACGGGAGATAACACAATCATTCATTGAGGTTAATGTTATCGTACCGGGAACGGTCACGATATCACGGTGACGGGCCTTTGCTACCGGATCTCCGGTACAAACAGAGATCAAGCAGACGGCCAGAACCGGAGTTAACAATGTGATACCGATGAAGACTTAACAGTTTCATTATTACGGCCCCTTTTTCATCGAATCTCCGGCTTCACTGGAGATAACACAAACATTCAGTATTAGAGAATGTTATCGTACCGATGAGGATCACGTTTTCACGATGACGGACCTTTGTCACTAGTTCTCCGTTACAAACAGAGATCAATCAGACGATCAGAATCAGGGTATGAACCCTTTTTCATAAATAATCACAATATCGTTATTACGATCTTTTTCATCGAATCTCCGGCTTAACCGGATATCGTACAGGCGATCAGCATTGAGGTTAATATTAGTTTTCCTCTGGTGTTCACGTTGTCACTATGACGGACCTTTGTACCGGGGATTGTTACCGGAGCTCCGGTACAGACAGAGATCACTCAGACCACGGGTGGCCAATCTCTTGTTTTTGCTGTAAAGGAAAGGATTTAACATGAATACAAAGTAAACTGTACTTACTTTAATGACACTTTGAATTTGCGTTGGTAATATTCATTAGTTATTCTTGAAAGTCCAAATAAAAATATATGAACATAACTATGCCTATATTTATGCAGATATTTAATTCTAACTATGTATAAATATGGATAAATATCCATACAACATCGTGTTCAAATAGAAATAAATTGATTATGCCTATATTTATGCATTTTCAATTCTAACTATGCCTAAATATGAATAAATATCCATACAACATAGTGTTCAAATAGAAATAAATTGATTGTGCCTATATTTGTGCATATTCAATTCTAACTATACCTAAATATGAATAAATATTCATACAACATCGTGTTCAAATAGAAATAAATTGATTATGCCTATATTTATGCATATTCAATTCTAACTATGCCTAAATATGAATGAATATCCATACAACATAGTGTTCAAATAGAAATAAGTTTCCACTCAGTACTGGGAACCAAACGTTGGCCCCTTCTAATGAAGGGCCGGGTCGAGACTAACCATGCCATGAGAGGCTATCTACTGTTCCTTGAAACTCTGGTCAGTGAACAGATGAATCAATAGAATACTAATAGCCAGTAAATAATGTTAGACCCGGTTCTGAACGTCTGAGTCAGGGGTGGCCAACCTGTGGCGGATGCGCCAACAGTGTCACATTTCATGAATACAAGTGTCGAACTATACCCCAAAAGATAGTACATTAAATGATTTTTCTTTAAAATTGATTTTTATGAGTTATACAGCTGATCCCAGCCTGTGAATAGGATCACTAACCAAAGTTCAAGGAACATCCAGACTTATGTCCCCTTTCTTTTACAGAAGGTTCGCCTACATGGTTCCCGTCAGGATGATGATGAATCTCTCTGGCCTGCAAGAGAGGCTCTCCGCCCTTGGTTATCAAGGTTGGGAAGAAATGCTCCATCTGAGGTCCCTATCTCCTCAGAGTGTCCTCTCTAAGGTTGGACGACGACCCCATGGACGGGCAGGTAGGTGGGGATGAATTTTGAGCCTTCAGCTTTGCAATTACCTACGTCACCGACCTAGGACTCTTAATGGATCCTGATGTTCATGTTACCCTGCATAAACCGTGACTGCTAAAAGCAACACATTCTAGGGAAAACCAAGGGGCTATGACGGAGCTCAAAAGTATGGTAGTGAGTCGGATCCGTTCAGGAACTCAGAAGTTTCCCCCTACAGCCCCAGGCATATCGAAGTATCCTCCTTCGATAAAAACAACGCATAGAGATTTGCCTTACATGTTCCATATATAGATGGTACCATAAATCTGGATGGCATAGACTTCCTCCCTCTGGGGGACCTAGAATTTGCTCCCAGGTACTAGAATTCCCGTTCAACGGATTCGTTCGATTGAAAGAGATTGCCTTGGTTAGGTTAAACAAGGTACCGAAGGTAACAGTATTATTTCCTAAAGGGCAGGCCCGATCTGTCTGGACCAGGATGTTGTCAGTCTGGGGGGTACGATAATTCCAAGATCTGCCCTTCCAATTCGACCTACACGTTTGATGGTCTGATCGGGTTAGTTGTGGGAAATACGTTCTGTCTGAGGCCTCTATCAGACAGGAATCGATAGTCGGTTACCCACTCGTCATCACAGCCTCCCTCTGATTCGACGTCTATGCATCCAAATCCCCCTCATCAGGTGGTCTACCTCACTGATTCTCCAGGTACACAGCCCAACCCCGTTGGGATGTTTTACCTGCATACAGCCCTAGATCCGAACCCTCAGGCTCCTCTCGTGGACACCAGAGAGGAAGCTACAGGAGTAGAAGACAGTCTCGCCATCGAGACGGACCTAGAAAAAAGGGGGCTCGGAGAAGGAAAGTACCTAGATTCACCCCCTCACAACACGGTGGTCCCGGTAGGGGGTAGACTTTACCACTTTTGAGACCATTGGACCTTCGGTCTGTGGGCTCATAGCATAATCTCTAAAGGTTTGAGGTGAAAATGGCCACAAGGTCCTCCTCCTCCACCAGTGACCTTCTCCCAGAAATCCACTCCCATCCTGGAAGAGTACACCACAGGGTTACTCAAGAGGAAGCAATCAAACGGGATCGATCACTGAAGTTCCAAAGCCACCTGTTCACAATTCCGAAGAAAGGCTTGACGGCATTGAGAGTGGACCTGGACTTGTCAAGCTAAACTCTTACATTCTCTGCGACAAGTTCCGGATGTTGACTATCTCTCAGGTACGGACCTTACTTCCCCGTAGGACCGTCACCACCTCTGTCGATCTTACCGACGACTATTATCTTGCGCCTTTAGCTCGAAACTTCTCTTCTTATCTGGGTTTCCGCCTAAGCAGGAAAGCCTTTGTGTTCAAGACATGCCCTTTGGCCTCAACATTGATCCCAGGATATTCACGAAACTGGGAGAGAGAGTGTTAGAACAACTCAGGAACCAAGAGATACAGATCATTGCTTATCTGGCCGGTTGGCTCATTTGGGCCCGGCCGGTCATAGAAGGCAACAGAGCTACGAAGGAATTATTTCAATTTCTCGACAACCTGTGATTTCGAAAGGTCCCACTGCGAAGCACACGTTGTCTCTTCCTTCCAAAAGGTAAGAGGAATAGTTTCCAAGATCAAAAAAATTTTCTCAAACACAAACAGGTGTCCGAAGAGCCTTAGAAAGTATCCTCGGACTTTTCCAATTCACTTCAGTAACAGATCTAATAAAAGCCAAACTCAAAGACATCAATCGAGTTTGGAGAAAGAGAGCTACAGTACCTATAAGAGACATGGTCTCGAAGATCCCCTCTGTCTTGGAAATGAGACTACGCCCATGGTCCGAACCGAAGGACCTCTCCAAATCGGTTCCTCTACAATTCTCACCTCCACAAGTGACATTCCATACAGCCGCGTCTCTAAGTGGATGGGGGGGATTACTCCGAACATCAGATGTTTCAGGTTCTTGGTCACTCTCCATGAAACAGTCCCATATCATTGTTCTCAAAGCCATGGCAGTGTTCTTGACCCTGAAGAGAGACTCTCCTCCGAGGTCGACCCACATCAGAGTAGTGTCAGACAGCACAGACGCAGTACACTACGTCAACAGGGGAGGATCCAAGTCACCCAACCTGAATCAGATCCTGGTCACTATCTTCGCCTGGGCAACAGAAGAGAACTGGTTCCTGTCAGCACCTCACCTAGCGGGAGGCCAGAATGTGAGAGCGGACTCACTATCCAGGACGGATCCACTGGAGTCAGAATGGTCTCTAGACATAATTTCATTCCGGTGGATACTCAGGCTCGTTCCAGGCCTCCAGGTAGATCTATTCGCAACTCAGATGAATCACTAACTTCCTTGTTATGTGACCCCAACCCTGGACCCTCGGGCTTATGCCATGGACGCATTACCCCGGGATTGGAACCATTAGAAGAAGATTTCCCTATCTCCCCCAGGGAATCTTCTAAAAACTTTTACACAAACTACGCTCCTTCCGGGGCGCAGTGGCTTTAGTACCACCTCACTGGCCAAGAACAGTTGGTTTCCTCTCCTCCTCGAGTTGAAACTCAGTCCCATCCGGATCCCGTTCCTCAAACTGACCCGAGTATCCAAACTCACTGTGTCAGATTACTCAAGGATAGCCAAAACTCTAACTTTGTGGACTACAGGAAGTTAGCAGCTCGTAGAGATGCGAACATTGAACCGGAAACGATCTCTTCATCGAATGGGACAAAAAAGGGACTCGACAATTCGCCAATATGATTCGGCCGTTAACAACTAGTAGGTCCCCTAAGAGTGCAGACCATACTCGTATGTCCCCGCATTTAGCCATCTCTTTCTTGAGGTTCCTATTTGACAAAGGCCTAACAGTTAGCACTTTAACCACCATCAAGTCAGCTTTGAAGAAGATCTACCTTGTTGGGTTCAACATTAACCTAGCTGATTCCTATTTCTCATCAACCCCAAAAACATGTGCTAGGCTTCGACCTTCGGTTCGGCCACAAAAGGACTCTTGGTCTCTGAACGGTGTTCTCAAACTTGCGATGGACACGTACAATGAATCCTGCTCTTATATCACTCTTCTTAGGAAGACTTTATTTCTAACGGCTATGGCCTCAGGTGATGGAACATCAGAACTAGCAGCTTTCACGAAACCCGGAAAACATAGATTTCCTCCCTTCAGCCGAAGTACTCCTTTTCCAGACAAAGCTTCCCTATCTAAAAAATGAGGATCCGCAAAATAGGTGCTCCTCTCGGAAGATTATTCTTCATCCCCAGGATTTTTCTCCGTGTACAGTCACACTCTCAAGCCCCTTTTTAGCTAGAACTGCCACCCGCTCGTCTGGCCCCTTGGTTATCAGGGAACAAGGAGGTACTATTTCCATTCACGGTATCAGGCAACAAATCCTCTACTTCATTAAACATACTAATCCGGAATCATTTCCCCAGGCTCATGATATACGGACAGTAGATGCCTCCAACAATGACTTCCAGAACAGGGACTTTGATGATTTTAAAAAATATACGGGTTGGAAATCCCCTATGGTTGTCAAACGCCAATATCTAAAGATCTTACAGGCCCTTAAATACCCGACGATGGCAGAGGGGAGCCTTATCTCTCCCCATTAATCTCCTCTTCTTCCTTTCTTCCATCTCTTCTCTTCTCCCTCCTACCCGCCACTCACACCACGTCGCCGCTCTCCTTGGTAGTTCGTTAGCCCTATGATATTTGCCATGTTTAATTCCTATGGTTTAACTGTTATTGTAGTTACCGTTCCTTTAATGTTTAGATATACTTAGACATGTAAGGTTTGATGCCTTTTGCGATTCGACACTCAGTTGGTTCCTTGTCGTCATTATTATTTAACCTTACGTTCCCTATGTCATTTGGCTGGTTGGTAATTGGACGATTACTTTATTATATCATAGTATTGTCGTACATGGTGATTGTATTCTCCTCATTATGTTATTAATTTATTGGGCTTGGAAGGCATTCTCTGGTACTTTTTCGCCGGCCGTCACAGGTCGACCCAGAAAAGGGATTTTGACGAAGGAAAAATCTATTTCTGGGGAGAGACCTGTGACGCCCGGCGAAACCCTTCCCGATTATTTTTGTACGGACCCACCCTTTTCCTTGCCAAGCCATATGTTCTTGCAGAAGGATGACCTGGTGAGCGCGAGTGGTAGGTGTCGGTAGGGTAACCCAACTGTATTCTCTAGGGCCTGTCACGGCCCTCCCCCTTTGATGAAGGGATTATCTAAATGGAAGACAGCCTGTGAATAGTGTTTTACAAACGCCCTTGTTAGATATACGACACCAACAAGGTGCTCGCGCGAGGGTTGTAACCTCTGCATTCCATGCTTTTAATTTTCTCTGGTATATTTGGAAGATTTATATCAGAAAAAGTACAAAGAAGGACTTTTTCGCCGGGCGTCACAGGTCTCTCCCCAGAAATAGATTTTTCCTTCGTCAAAATCCCTTTACTTAATTTCACATTATCCTACGAATTCTTTTTACATTGATGGTTATACCAACGATATGAGCTAATACCATCAAACATAGACTAAAATATGAGTGTCAACTTATTTTCCTTTTAAAATCTGCTGCTTGAGCTCTTAGGACACGTGAAATGGGTTCATTTTCCCCAAGTTCCTGTCACGACTGATTTTAAGATTTCTTTTTGTTTAGTAAATTGCATAACTGACTTTTCCATGAAAACTAGTTATTTGATTTATCATGATGTATATTTCAATTTGTTTATAATATGCACTATGTGCTTTAAATACTGAAGCTACCAAATATCTCTAATTCCATTACTAAATGTTTAAACTGAAAATGGACCAAAAATGGAATTTCAATAACATAGTATTTCTATATTTACCTGATGTCAATGCAGGGCAATATTATTAGCGTTTTGAAGAATGTGCATCGCTTACTGTTCCTGTTATGAAGAGGTATGTTCTGATAGTAGCTGACCATGTTAGTGCGTTCTAAATGTATGAAGAAATTAAAGTTTAGTTAAGGGGAAACCTTGAGAAGACTAAGCAGGTTGATTATTGTGGAGATGATGATGATAATGCCATACTAGTACTGTACACCACTCGGTAAGGGTTCTGATGGCAAAGAGAGTACGACAGATTCGATTGCCTCTAGATGAGCCTCGCCCTCTCAGCAAACTAGTGGGAGGCAAGGGAGATGTGAACATCAGGATAATTGGGGACCAAGGGCACAGGGATTGGATCGGGTACTGAAAGTGCAGCGGCCATGGCCAGGGGATCTGTTTCAAAAAGTGACTCGTGATCACTCTGCGTATGGGGTGATAAGTTCACAAAATTATAATAAAAAATTAAATCATGACCATTATCCTCCATAACTGGAGCTCCTGAGGGCTCAAAAAACGGAGTAGAATGGAGAACATCAGTTGTTGAAGAAAAGAACTTGCATTTCTTACTGTCACCAGAAGACAACTAGGAAGAAGAACGATCCCTTTTGGATAGTTTCTTTTGATGGGAACAATATTTCTCCCACTGGGAGGATGGCCACTCCAAACAATACTCGCATGGTGATTATACATCACGTTGTTTGCTACGGCATAAAGGGCAAAGGGGCTGCGGATAGACCTCAAGTTGATTCATTAAAAGTGCCACAAGGACGACCATCATTGCTGGGGCAGGACCACATGACACTAGACATAATAAGCACAAGTGATAAAACAAAAGCACAAAGCACTATAGAATAAACTATATGGCTAATCCAGTGTAGAGAAGTTTAGTCGTGATAGTATATATGAAGAGGGAAGATCTCTTAACGGTATGGTGAACAGGAGAGGAGAAGAATGGAGCTTGCATCATAGCAATAGATTATGCTGTCCAGCAGTGGAGTTGCTACATAACAAAATCGAGTAACATTTAAATGACTAAGAAATTTGTATCCGCATGGGAATAAATACTGTGTATTTTCCACAGTATTGCCATTCAACTACAAATACCAATCCCCTTCATGTCTATTAATTTCTACTTTTGTTTGATAATGGTACTTATTTTATTTATTTAATGTCTATAACTTCTCAAAATGTGATAACTAGCATGACTCTTTAGTAAAATCTAAGAATTATTCATTAATTAAATTTGACTACTGAACTGACTAGACACCAAGTCCTACTTAATCTTATTACCACGTAAAAATCAATCATCAATACCAGAGTGAGGTACTAAGACACTACTGTATCTTAAATTAGGTCCCGTTTTCTTACTACTACCATAATATATTTGGTAGCCAGGGACATTCCAGTTCCCTATTTCTATCAACTAAACTATTTAGTTCCAAATTCAGTATATCTTCTCCAGTGATAGCCCCACAAAACTGTCAAGTACAATACCTTTTATCTTTTCCCATGTCATCCCTTTAGTTTCAACTATTTTATCTTTCCATTTCAATGAACCATCTTCTAGTTTCATCACAACTACCTCCCTCCCTATTTTTATTATGATACCTTTGTTTTCATAATTAGCCTACTCAGTTCTTCAACTTATTTTCAAAGTAATTGGGATTATTTGCAGGGTTATTGTCACTTAATTACTTTCCAATGTATTACTATTATCCTCATTCCACCTAGTTTGATTTTATACTTTTTTCAAGAATTACTTTCTATTTCATAAAAATATCAGTGATCCTAAGAAGGTAGCAATGTCCATATCAGTAGTCCTTGTCTACAGCTTGGGTAAGGGTAAGCAAGTGTATGTAGCAGGATCTGTATCAGAAGTATGCTTGTATTTGTATATAAAAAATTGAATACACACATTATTACATTTACTAACCTGATCACCAGCAACATTTGCGGACTTATTAAAGGATTCCATGAAGGCCTGAGGTTTTGTTTGAGCCATTCCAAGTTTCTTAGCTCGAAAATGAAGGTAGATGACAAAAGTGTATTCCACTAGTACAGTAAATACTAAAATGATGCAGAAAAACATCCACA
Source organism: Palaemon carinicauda (assembly GCF_036898095.1). NCBI lineage: Eukaryota > Metazoa > Arthropoda > Malacostraca > Decapoda > Palaemonidae > Palaemon > Palaemon carinicauda. The sequence goes on from NC_090738.1 coordinate 39,205,562, forward strand.
TATCAATAGCTTTTGCGTAAGACACTTTTGGAGATTCTGACCTAGAAAAGAAAAATGAAAAAAGGCATAAATCTAATTGCATTTCATAAACAGTTATGCTGGCATGAACACAAATATTAGGTAAAGTACTATAATACTGTAGTAGACTTGTAAGTTTTACTCTACTTTTTTTTTTTTTTTTTTTTGAAAAATACAATTTTATTGCATTTTGAAGCTAATACAACTGATTATTCACTATTCAAAGATAGGAAAGGGCCAATATAAGCCAGATATTCGCAATAAATTTTGAATAATGAAAGAACTGAATCCCAAATGGATGGGGAGGGTTCAACAATAACCAAAATTTTATGAGATTGCCAAATGATAAACCATAAAAAGAATAAAGGATGAAAAGTCAGTGCCAAAAAAGAATATCCCAGAGCCAACAATTAAAAAGTTTAACATATGAATGAATAGCTAAAAGACTACTGTAGTTCATTAAGGATAAGGAAACTAAAGACGTGACATAAGAGATTGTACAGCATTGGAATTATGAAATTGGCCCACAAGGGCACAAGGGAGACTCGGCACTGGATCCTTGAAGGTCATTCAGGGCCAATATGTAACTAATGAAAACCCCACATTACAGTATAAAGTAAATGTTAGCAAGATGTAAGAAAGGAAGCAGGAAAAGATATATACTTGAAGGCTGAAAAGAGAGTTATTTTGAAGGTTTTCTAGTTTATATTTGAAAGCTTAATTTTAATGTTAGTGTTCTTAATCTTCTCTTGAAGTTTATTTCCTTTCCTCACGGCTATTTTCCCTGTTGGACCCCTTAGGCTTATAGCATCCTGTTTTCCAACTAGGGTTATAGCTTAGCAAGTAGTAATAATAATAATAATAGGGGTCAAATGTAAATTGTAGCAACTGCTTGGGGTGCATTGACATTACTACCCCCTTAGAGGGCCGGCATGAAGGGTCTCAAAATAGTTACTTAATAGCCATGTAAAGATTCACGCACATAAAATTTAAAATATACAAAATCAAGGAAGTGTTCCAGGGCATAGTGATGACAGGGTAAAGCTACCACTAGTAGTTTCTACAACAAATTACCAATCACAAAGAAAACGATTAAATACAGTACAATACTATTTACAAGAATACAAATAAAGTATAAAGATTGGGAGGGAAGCGATTTAAGTCTCAAGGTGGTAATTGGCAGTTGTACCTAATTTCAGTCACCCATTTCCAAGCCATTGGTTATTTTCTATGTAGGACTAAGCCCTTTTCTAGGGCATCACTAAGATATGATAACTTGATTTGAAGAAAATTAGTATCTGAATGAAATACTTTAACTCACAGTATAATGTTGAAGGATCTAGAACAAGAAAGGATAATTTTCCTAAATTTCCCAGCTCTTCAATTCTCAAGATTAAAAAGGAAAATAATCTATGGATTATATCAAATTCATAAAAACTTAACCTTATCATCAAAGTTACAATGCCTGATAGGTACACTTCTTTGCCTAAAATTTATTATTCAGTCATAATTAGGAAAATATTTATCATAAATACATGATAAATACAGTATAACTAATAGTTTATTATTAATAACAAAAAAGTATTACCTAACAGTGCTAAACATGGAGACCATCGTCAGAAGTGTCGTTATTGTCAAGACCATTCGGCCGGGCACCACATCAACCGGAATGAAGAAGGTCAACCACGATACAATCACAAATAATCCTGATGGGATGTAAGTGTTCATTACGTGGTAACTCATTTTCCGATAAAGGCTGATCCTCACTTGCACTGATGGGAAAGTTGCTGCTGGTAAAAAAGGAACTGCATTAATGTTATGTAACATTATCAGTTAGGTCAGCTCATTCTAAAAAATAATGCAGTTGCTGACAAGGATAATTAGATAAAATAATAACAAACATTATAGAGAATACTATAGCTAAATTTATCCCTTACTAACGGAAATATAAAAAAATATGATACATTATTGGGACATATTTCCAACATCTTGACTCCTACTTCATAGACTAACTGATTAGAGCGCATAACTGCCAAAGAACGAAGAAGAAAAACCAAGAATTAATGTAGGATAATTTGCCTTTTATGGCCTAAAAGAATAACTACATATTAAGGGATTTTGACGAAGGAAAAATCTATTTCTGGGGAGAGACCTGTGACGCCCGGTGAAAAGTCCTTCTATCTACCTTTTCTGATATAAATCTTCCAAATATACCAGAGAAAAATAAAAGCATGGAATGCAGAGGTTACTACCCTCGCGCAAGCACCTCGTGAGTGTCGTGTCTACATCGGGGGCGTGTGAAAACCACTATTCACAGGCTGTCTTCCAATTAGATAACTCCTTCATCAAAGGGAAGGGCCGTAACAAAGACCCCAGAAACCACACTTGCACCACGCCACCGCCACCTACACGAACATCCTCCAGGTCATTCTTCTGCAAGAACACATGGCTTGGCAAGGAAAGGGTGGGTCCGTACAAAAATAACCGGGAAGGGTTTCACCGGGCGTCACAGGTCTCTCCCAAGAAATAGATTTTTCCTTCGTCAAAATCCCTTTTCTGGGTCGACCTGTGACGGCCGGTGAAAATGTACCAGAGAATGCCTTCCAAGCCCAATAAAGTAATAACATAATGAGGAAAATACAATCACCATGTACGACAATAATATAATATAATAATGTAAGAAACGTCCAATTACCAACTAGCCAAATGACATAGGGAACGTAAGGCTAAATAACTAAGACGACAAGGAATCAACTGAGTGTCGAATCGCAAAAGGCATCAAACCTTACATGTCTAAGCATATCTAAACATTAAAGGAACGGTAACTACAATAACAGTTAAACCATAGGAATTAAACATGGCAAATATCATAGGGCTAACGAACTACCCAGGAGAGTGGCGACGTGGTGTGAGTGGCGGGTAGGAGGGAAAAGAGAAGAGATGGAAGAAAGGAAGAAGTAGAGATTAATGGGGAGGGAAAGGCTCCCCGCTGCCATCGTCGGGTATTTAAGGGCCTGTAAGATCTTTAGATAGTGGCGTTTGACAACCATAGGGGATTTCCAACCCGTATATTTTTTAAAAATCATCAAAGTCCCTCTTCTGGAAGTAATTGATAGAGGTATCTACTGTCCGTATATCATGAGCCTGGGGAAATTATTCCGGATTAGTATGTTTAAAGAAGTAGAGGATTTGTTGCCTGATACCGTGAATGGAAATAGTACCTCCTTGTTCCCTGATAACCAAGGGGCCAGACGAGCGGGTGGCAGTTCTAGCTAAAAGGGCCTTGAGAGTAGTGACTGGACACAGAGAAAAGATCCTGGGGAAGAAGAATAATCTTCCGAGGGGAGCACCTATTTGCGGATCCTCATCTTTTAGTTAGGAAAGCATTGTCTGGAGAAAGGAGTACTTCGGCTGAAGGGAGGAAATCTATGTTTTCCGGGTTCGTGAGAGAGCTAGTTCTGATATTCCATCACCTGAGGCCAAAGCCGTTAGAAATAAAGTCTTCCTAAGAAGAGTGATATAAGAGCAGGATTCATTGTCCGTGTCCGGCGCAAGTTTTGAGGACACCGTTCAGAGACCAGAGTCCTTTTGTGGCCGCCAACAGTGGCGCATTTCATGATTACAAGTGTCGCACTATACCCCAAAGATAGTAAATTGAATGACTTTTCTTTAAAATTGCTAATTATGTTCATATATTTTCATTAGGACTTTCAAGAATAGCTAATGAATATTACCAACGCAAATTCAGTGTCATTAAAGTAAGTACAGTTTACTTTGTATTCATGTTAAATCCTTTCCTTTACAGCTAAAACCAAAGATTGGCCACCCGTGGTCTGAGTGGTCTCTGTTGCCACCGGAGATCCGGTGACAAAGGTCCGTCATAGTGAAAACGTGAACATCACAGGAAATCTAATATTAACCTCAATGCTGAACGCCTGTACGATATCCGGTTAAGCCAGAGATTCGATGAAAAGGACCGTAATAACGAAATTGTGATTATTCATGAAAAAGGGTTCATACCCTGGTTCTGATTGTCTGATTGATCAAAATGTTAACTCCGGTTCTGATCGTCTGATTGATCTCTGTTTGTACCGGAGAACCAGTGACAACGGTCCGTCATCGTGAAATCGTGACCCTTAGCGGTACGATAACATTCCTCAATACTGAATGTCTGTGTTATCTCCAGTGAAGCCGGAGATTCGATGAAAAAAAGGGACCGTAATAATGTAATTGTGATCAATCATGACAAAGGTTCGTGTGCAAAAGGCCGCAGCCGGAGTCTGAGTGCCGGATTTGACCGTTGCACACCAAATATCTGACTAGTTCTCACCCAATAAGTATCCATTATAGCGGAGTATAACTCAAGGCGGAGCTAAGGGTGTCGGCATAAAGCGACCCCAATTAATGACTCATACACTAACGTAACCTATTAATAGTGCTAGCTATATTAACAGTAACCACATCAATAAAACGTGTATATCATTAAACGTAATATCATGAACTCGGAGAATAAGAGGAAGGAATAACTTGTGATCGTAAAAAACGGAAAACGGGAAATCCACCTCTCCTACTCGAGCTGATAAAGAAAACGAGAGAAGGGGTAACTCGTATCTGTAGAACAGAAACAAGCACTCTATGCTCTCACTCTCAAGGTTACATAATAAAAAAACCAACATCACACAATAATATGATAAGAAAAATAATAAAATTGATTGCTTTTTCTTAGTAATTGTAATAACCAAGAGCGAAGAATAACGACAACGTAACAAATAAACAAAGATATAGTCTAAATCGAGCACCTTCCTGAGGCGAGTACAAAACTATAACAAAGACTAAATCGCTATTCTTCGTAGGTCCAAATTGGACTTGCTAGCAAATAAATACCATAGTAAAAACTAATAATAAATAACGATAATAAAATTGGTCATAAAACGTAGGTGATATAACCTAGATGACAGAGTACCAGAAGGGCAATAATAACTTGAAAATTTACTGAAGCGAACACAACCCAAAATGGCTGCCGATACCGAGGCAGGCCAATCGCTTCCAAAACTAAAATCCACAATACTGGAAACAGAATAAATGCCCGGTACTGCAATAAACTGTCAAAACAAACTATGGTACTTAACATTGGTAAAGGTGAAGTAGCAACGTCAGTCATGTTGAATTAACGACAAACACTTCGAGAAACACTGGGCAAAAAAATATCAACTTTGCAGGCAAGTCCAAAACAGAAGGATGACCTGGAGGATGTTCGTGTAGGTGGCGGTGGCGTGGTGCAAGTGTGGTTTCTGGGGTCTTTGTTATGGTCCTTCCCTTTGATGAAGGAGTTATCTAATTGGAAGACAGCCTGTGAATAGTGGTTTTCACACGCCCCCGATGTAGACACGACACTCACGAGGTGCTCGCGCGAGGGTAGTAACCTCTGCATTCCATGCTTTTATTTTTCTCTGGTATATTTGGAAGATTTATATCAGAAAAGGTAGATAGAAAGACTTTTCACCGGCCGTCACAGGTCGACCCAGAAAACTAAGAGTAAAAGGTAACATGGAAGAGATCACTTGCATTTTCTAACGAACACTTCACAGTACATGAGGATATATTGTACTAATTTTGACAATTATATTTTGTGCTACTTACAAAATCATCATATAACAATAATGAAAGTATAATACATGATATGAACCAGATCTGACCTCAGTTCAAGTTAAAGTGAATCATCAAAGATCTTAAGACTTGTACGCAAAAATGTTCTTTGTTTTATTTTTGTAAAATAGGAATAATAGTATTTTGGGTAGCTAGTCACCAATTTGCATCTGGAGTTGTAATATATTGCTATGTTGTTGCAATTGACCATCTCAAATCACTGCTAGACCTCAAAATGAAGACTGCATTTGCATATTCAAAAACAGACTCAAATGGTTCTTCACTGTCTTCATAGGTTCAACAATACTAGAGACTGGACATCAGTATAGTAGTTATTTGCCCCCTACTTTGTACTATACATACAAAAAATTAGTAGCCACAACCATACCCTAACACCCTTTGACAGTTATTCACATATTTTCATCTTGAGTGATATAGTACTGCAAAAGCCCTGCTCTGTCTGGTGAAGACTATTCAACGCTATCTTAAACAAACATGTATGTTCAAATAAAAAACATTAGATGCAAACTTACACCTTCACAGGGCAATCAATCCTATTACCTAAACCTTATATACAGTACATAACAAATAAAAGATACCTCTTAAAACATAATGACTAACTTCTATTTACTACAAGTACCTAGTACTTAATGACACTGAAAGTTATCAAAACACTTCGTAAAAATTGCAATCCTAACAGACTTGAACTATACCCATAAATTGTTTTTCCTCTTAACTAACAAGGAAGGTAGTATTTCCATAATTTCCTCATCAAAATATAATCCATTGCGGCAGGAAACCTACCCAATTCAACTGTCTGCTGTCTACATACAGAAAATAAAATAAAATAAATTCCCTGATCAATTCAATGTGTAAACAGAATAAGCATTCAGTGTAAATTAAATGGAATAGTGAAACAAATTCTAAAGAAATACTTGAAAAAAAATCTTATTCAGCAGAGAGGATTTCACGACAGCAGCAAATTACCATATAGGCACTCATAGGATGAGTACCAGTTCAACAACCTTGTATCCATTCATACATGCACAGTACAATTTCTTTCTTTCATTTCAAGAGGGATTATGTCACACAAGAAGGCTAATTGTAGGTAGTAGACTTTTAACCCTACTGTGATCCTGAGTTTACCAGATTTCCTGTCAGGCTCATGATTTTTGGCTATGGTCACGATCTATCCAGCCGCCTTTCTCTGCCTTGGTTGGGCCAAACTATAACACTACAGTATTCCATCTTATTTATCTTCCTCTCGTTTTTATAAGTTTTTCTAGTTTATACATGGAAGACTTATTTCAATGTTGTTACTGTTCTTAAAATATTTTATTTTAATTGTTCATTATTTCTCTTGTAGTGTTTATTCCCTTATTCCCTTTCCTCACTGGGCTATTTTCCCTGTTGGAGCCCTTGGGCATAGGCCTATAGCATCCTGCTTTTCCAACAAGGGTTGTAGCTTAACTAATAATAATAATAATAATAATAATAATAATAATATAAATTTCTGGTTTATTATATTATATTGAGGAATGATTGAAACTTTCAATGATGAGTTTAATATCTTTGCAATGCTATCCAGTATTAAAAAAAGCAAAGAAAACATAAGAATTATAAATCTTAAAAAATATTCAGAAAAAACATAATTATGTTAGAGGACTCTTTTATGAAAAATATGTATAAATCACCTTTTATGAGTGTTGACTTACAAAATAAAATTTAGGGCATAATAGGTCACAAAAGAAATCTGTTCAATAATAGTTAAAATCCATTGACCATCACTACCTCTTTATAGTAGGTCAATCATTTTTAGATCTATGGAATAATTGGTTAATGTCCTTTCCTTGAGATGTTAGACATGGAGACTAAAGCTCTCCCCAAGGAGCTAATTTTGTACAAAAACTTACAATTTTCGTGCTGGACTCTTTCATTTCCGTCAATCTGGAAGTTTGCAACGAAGTGATCTGTCCGGAGCGAGTTGCTGATCTGGATACCAGTTTCATGCCAACTATATTCCACCTCAAAGGTTCTATACTGGTCTGAAATTATTAATTAACCAAGAAGTACCAGCCATCATCATATCAAAATTTGTGCTAGAGTCATTGTTATTATTTATCAGAAATCAAAGGGATGTATTGAAAATAAAAGCAAGTCCTTACTTTGGTACAGTATAACTTCCTAGGTCAAAAAACGAATACATCAAAATAACGGGTATAAATAATTTCCCAATGCAAAGCCATGGCACTAACAGATAATGCAATAAACGCAAAGTACTTACAACCCTCCAACCTCATGAAACAAATTTGTTTGTCAAAGGGATATGCTGTGAAGTCCATCGGGCATGCTATCTTTGTAATGACTCTGTCAGAGAGAATACAAAACTGTTAATAGACAGCACTGCTGTTTCAATAACTTAAGAATATGAGGTAAAAATTCTGAAGTATGAATAATAAAATTTTTATAGTAATTTGTATTTCTCCCAACTATTCAAATCCAAGTCCTTTAAATAGGGAGTAAACGACAGTATTGCTGACCAAGCAAGATAAACAAAAACACCCGTTCTCCCACACGAGCAGATTCCCCATTCTGATCCCAGAGCTATAGGGTTTACGGAGTGGTGAGGTGGGAAGTAAACCTTTAAAGAAATCGGGTTTGTATAGTAACAGATAGCACTCGCTTTCGGTCCAGTGTCCAGCGAAGGTACTGTACATTATTGCATGAGGACAATCCCTCTTGTCCTTACGAAGTACCTAGGCCCATGCTTGCCTACCTCACAGGGACTGGAAATGTCTCTCTAGCGAGTACTCATTAATTGGAGGAAGAGAAGTGCAGTGGGATACTAGCTTTCTTTCCCTCTCGGAAGTGGAGAAACATCGCGCCTTCTCGCATTGGGGCGGTGGTGTTCCCTCTCCAGCTCTCTGGCTTGCTATTCTGCACTATTAATGGGAGAGCACACAACCCACCCCAGGAGGTATGCAGGGAATGGCTGGCATGAGTCCGCGTTGTGACTGCGAATGGCAGGAGGATACCCTGGACCTCATTCTCTTATATATTAGGTTGTTGGGGAAGCAGTAAGAAAAATCCCGTTGCCAGTCTAGTTTGCTTGTGAAACTCAGATCGTATCAGTCTTCCTCTTCCAAAGCAGAGAACGATTAGGGGTTTGAACATACCCTGCTTTTCTCTTCTTCACTGGCAACAAAGAGACCTTCTTCATGATCTCCCTAGGAGACCTAACCCAAAGAACATCTATTCAAACTCCAAAGAGGTGGGCCTGAGCAGTGGAGGGGAAAAAGGCTTCCAACTCTTGTTCCCAACTCTTTTCTGCGAGGGTACTTCTAATGGGGTTGTTTCCTCCTCTGGTTCAGTAGCCCCAATGAGGACCAAAAACAGCTCCTCATTAGGGGAACCTTTGAGGCCGAACATGGATCACATTACCTTCAGTGTCACCTTGCGTGACACAAGCATGGACGGGATGACTGGAGAACAAAGAGAGTGGCCCCAATTTGCCTCACATTGTTGCGCATGTGCTAGTGCATGGGGCTAATCTAGTATCCTTACACAAACCTGCTACAGGTACTGTACTGTAGAGGGAGATGCACACGTGGAAACAGAGTCTGGAGACATACGGATAGGTTCGGCAGTTTTTACAGCCATCTCGTAAGGAGAGCAATCCCTGTTCGCCTTCCCTTCCTTTTCCTACCGTACAGCATCCATTGTTCCCCTGGCTAGTCCTCACATTCCAGGGAGGTTGAGGATTGGAAACATTGCTGGTCCCTCCATTAGGCACAAGTCAAATAGGGGTCAAGCTCATGACACCAATTCCTCATCTCATATGGTTACTCCATCAAAACAAAACACACGAAAACACACACAAAGAAAAAACAGAGCTGGGAAAACACAAATGTCAGCTCAGGTCGCGGAAGTGGCTTGAATGGTCTACACCATGGCTGAGAAAAAATGACAAATTCGAAGATAATTTGTATTTTTCCTGACCATACAAACCTTAGCTATTTACATTGGGTTTACCTTTTAGCGCAGCTGAAATGACGAGCCAATAGTTTTAACAAGGGTTAATTACCCCCCCGGGGGGTAGGGGAAGGGTAGCTTGCTAACCCCCCCCCCCCCCCCCACACACACCGGTGACTTGCTTCACTTCACTTAGAGGTAGGACTTGACTCGGGGGTCAGGGATGGCGGGCACATATGTCTAAATAGCTAAGGTTTGTATGGTTAGGAAAAATACAAATTATCTTCGAATTTGTCATTTGTTCCGTAACCGAAATACAAACCACGCTATTTACATTGGGTGACTTACCCCTTAGGAAGGGTGGAAAGTCCCCAGCCTTACTGACTTCGGCTTGGCCGGGGCCTCAATCCCTCAGTGAGCAGCACTAGAGAAAAGGAGCCCCTGCACCTCACAAGTTCCTAGCATCGCTAGGAACGATTGGCCTACATAAGCAGTGTGTGGAGAAGAGTGTGACTCGTCCTATGAAGTTGACCTTGAGACCTTTAGATAGGAATCTAGGATAGGACGTTCCCAATACCACCTCGTCAGGGTATGGGGGACGCAACAGTATTAAGCTTAATACTAGGAGCACAAAGAAGCATGGGTTACCTGCAGAGGTCGAGGTCAGCTATGTGAGGACCAGGATGCTGCTTCCCCAAGAGAGGGGAGAATGAAGAAAGAAGTAAGGGTCAGACATACTCTTTCATTCACGCAGACTAAGACCGGGTAACAACGCCCTCAACCTACTGCTACTTGTCCAAAAAGGAGCCTGAGGTTAGACCAGCTGTTGTGCAGCCACCACAGGGCCGATAGAAAACGTATCGAGGCTCCTGTGGGTCACGTCTTGCAGGTAGTGGGCTGTGAAGGTCGTCTGACGCTTCCAGACCCCAGCTTGAAGTACCTGCGTCACAGAGAAGTTTCTCTTGAAGGCCAGGGATGTAGCAACACCCCTGACATCGTGTGCCTGAGGGCGACGTGACGGAGGAGGGTCAGGATTCAAGGCATGGTGGATAACCCTTCGAATCCAAGCTGAGATGGTGTTCCTGGTGACCCTCCTCTTAGTCCTGCCTGTGCTCACAAACAAAGCTTGCACTTGAGGACGGACTGCTGCCGTTCTCTTCAAGCAGTGCCTCAGACACCTCACTGGACATAGTAGCAGCTGGTCTGGGTTGCTTGTTACAGAACGGAGACTCGCGATCCTGAAAGAGTCGAAGCGAGGATCCGGCACTCCAGGATTCTGAGTCTTGGCAACAAACTCAGGGACGAACCTGAACGTTACCTCCCCCCATCCCCTTGAATGGGCGATGTTGTACGAGAGACCATGAAGTTCACTAACCCGCTTGGCCGAAGCCAAAGCAAGTAGGAAAGCCGTCTTCCAAGACAGGTGGCGATCGGAGGCCTGGCGTAATGGTTCGAAGGGAGTTGAGTTGAATATGGGGATTTAGGCATTAAGCCAAGCACTGGGGCATCAAAGGCCATTCAGCGCTATATAACGAAAATCATTCAATCATATCTGTACACTCACACCATTTAGTATCATTTTAACCTTTAATACAAATCGTAACACTTTCATACAATAAAATCTAGATGTGAAATGAATAGGGATTAAAAGGGTAAAATAAATAAATAAATTAATAAAATCAATTATAGCTCGTAATATAACCCAATACTTTGTATAAATTTTCTCAAGTTCAGGGTATTACAGTTTTCCCCCAGTATATCTCTTAACGGTTTGTCCTGGAGTAAATGTGTCCTCCTCTGGAGATTAAAAACAGGACAATCGACTAAAATATGTCTAACATCCATTGTCACTTGACAGGTATTACAAAGAGGGGCCTGTCTCCCTTCCCCACTCTTCATTAAATAATTGTGCGTTGCATGTGTATGGCCAATACGCAGCCTAGTTAAAATAATGGTATCCCTTCTACTTGTAGAATTACAAGATGACCATTTATCCACCAATGGGTGGATTTGTTTCAATTTTGTATTGGTGGTCAGTTCAGACCATCGAGCTTGCCACTTATTTTTACAGTAAAGATGAATCTCACTTTTAAGATCTTTGTAAGGAATACTCAAGGGGGATGGATTTCTTAGCCCTGAAGCTTCCTTTGCTGCCTTATCTACTTGTTCATTCCCATCCACCCCAACATGGGCAGGGACCCAACAGAAGTGAACACTGATACTCTTCCTAGATTGCAGAAGTACTAACCAGTCCTGCACCTCTTGTACTAGATGATGGCCTGGCATAATTTGTTTTAATGAGAGTAAAACACTATTTGAATCCGTAAAAATTGTATAAAAACTATTTTGGTTGCCATTTTTAAAAATATGTTGGACTGCGAGAATTATTGCGTACAGCTCAGCAGTAAAAATTGAACAAGAGTAGGGGAGTTTCCTTCTAATAACAATATCCCCCACCACAGCTGCACTTCCAACTCCTGCAGCCGATTTGGAGCCATCTGTAAAAACATGTTTCCCATGATGTTGAGCAGCATGATTTAAAAACTCACTTTTCATTACCCTACTAGGTAAGGTATTTTTCCCTCCTGCTGTAAAACATACTTTAACAGGTGGATTACACCAAGGAGGAGACTTGGGATATCCTACCTCTGCTATCTGTGCTGTTAACAAGCCTACTTCTCTAGCATCATTTTTCAGCTGTACTTCCAAAGGCTTAGGCACTCTAGATCTGTTAGGAGCCCGATCTAAAGGCGCCTTAACATATTTACAGTTAGGATTGTTTCTCACAGCAAGGGACCTAGCTAAAAACCTCAAACTCAACTCCTCTCTGCGAATGGAAAGAGGAGGTATGCCAGAATCAACATAGAGACTGTCAATGGGAGATGTTCTGTAAGCACCTGTGCAGATGCGAAGCCCAGCATTGTGAACAATATCAAGTTTTCCAAGTAAAGTCTTTGTAGCTGACCCATATATTTGGCATGCATAGTCTAACTTGCTTAGACACAAAGATGTATAAATTCTAAGCAAAGTTGTTCTATCAGCACCCCAATCAAATTGTGATATCACTTTCAGAATGTTCAGTGACTTCTTAACCCTGATAGATAGGTCATTTATATGGGGACCAAATGTCATTTTCTTGTCGAAAATGACTCCAAGAAACTTGACACTATCCTCATATGGCAAAATACAATCATTTAAGAAAAGGGTGGGGATCTCTTCCCTTTTACGAGTACGAGTAAAGCGAATGGCTTTGGTCTTCTGAGGAGAAAACATGAATCCGCGAGAATTTGCCCATGCGGAAGCAGCATTTATTGCAATTTGAAGATTTTGGCATGCTTGTAGTGCAGATGATCCACTACAATAAATTGCAAAGTCATCAACAAATAGTGATCCTTGTATGCCAGGAGGTATGTGACTAATGAGACTATTAATTGCAACAGCAAACAAGGTCACACTCAATACGCTGCCTTGGGGGACACCTTCTTCTTGCATGTAGGATGAAGATAGTTCTGACCCTACTCTCACTTTAATGGAGCGGTTTGATAAAAATTCTTCAATAAAAGAGAACATATGTCCTCCTATACCCCACGAGGCCAATTGCTTTAAAATACCACCCCTCCAGGTGGTGTCATATGCCTTTTCGAGGTCAAAAAAGACACCCACCACCTGGTTTTGGTTTGAAAAAGCATTTGAAATTTCCCTTGATAACATCAGCAAAGGGTCTAGAGTACTTCGGTTCTTCCTAAAACCAAACTGTCTGTTAGATAAAAGATTTTTTGATTCTAGATACCACACAAGTCTGTTGTTGATCATTCTCTCAAATAGTTTGCATATGCAACTGGTCAAGGATATGGGCCTATAACTAGATGGCAGTTCTGGGTCTTTACCAGACTTGTGGCCTGGAATTACAATTGAAGTATGCCAGGAATCAGGAGATGTATGGGAAGCCCATAGACCATTAAAGGTTTCTAATAAAAATTCCTTGGTATCCACTGGAAGATGTGATATCATTTCATACCGGATGCCATCCTCACCTGGGGCAGTTAAAGAAGAGCTGGAGATAGCATTTTGCATCTCCTCCATACTAAAAGGCAGGTTAAAAGCTTCAGTATTTGAAGAAGCAGGAGGAACAACAGATGTTGATGCTCTAATTTGTTGAAATGCTGGGGAATAGTTGTCAGCACTTGATACATGAGCAAAGTGCTTAGCAAGAACCTCTGCTACATCTTTGGGGTCAGATATATATCTATTATTTTCCCTTAATATTGGTAGAGGCTTAGGGACGAATTTACCTTGAAGTTTTCTAATCTTGTCCCATATTTCCTTTGAAGGAGTTTTGGTATTAATATTAGATATATATTTCTTCCAAGATGCTCTCTTTGCTTTTTTAAAAATTCTTTTTTGTTTGGCACAGGCTCTGAGATATGCTATTCTATCTGCTAAATAGTTTGTCCTCAAGTATCTTCTGAAGCAAGTTCGGGTCACTTTTCTTGCGTTGGCACATTCTTTACTCCACCAAGGAACTACAGAGCGATGAGGTAAACCGCATGTTTTAGGTATAAACTTGCTAGCATTATCATCAATAATATTTTCAAGATGTTGATAGGCATGCACTGGAGATGTAAATTCATCATATTCTTTATCAGTGTGTGAACAGTTTTCATAAGCTGCCCAGTCTGCCTCATCTATCTTCCATTTTGGTGGACACTGAGAAGGAAGATTATGGACATAATTTAACATTATTGGCCAATGGTCACTGCCATGTAGGTGTTCATTTACTGACCAAAGGTAGTCCAATCGAATGGATGAGGAACAGATTGACAAATCAATGGCTGATGTAGAGTTGTGGAATACATCATACCTAGTTGGAGAACCATCATTCATTAGTATTACATCATTGTTGTCGATTAATTCTTCAACAAGATTACCCCATCTATCGCACACATTTCCACCCCATAAAGTATGCTTTGCATTAAAATCACCCATTAAAATAAAAGGGGCAGGAAGCTGATTGATCAAGTCTTGGAGGTCAGAAAGTCTAAGCCTTCTTGGATTACCAGCATGATCTAAGAGGAAAAGTTCTAAGGATGGTTCAATATATAGCGAGCATAAAGTAATTTTTTTCCCGATATGAGTTCTAACTGCACATGCCTGTAGTGGTGTATTGAGTGGGATTGTTTCAAATTTTACAGATTTGTGAATAATAAAACCTGTACCACCTTGAGCTCTTGCAGCTTGCAAAGGAGGGGATCTACAAAAATGATAATTGAGTCCAGGATTAAATGGTTTGTCACTTATCTTGGTTTCCTGTAGGCAAATTACCTTCGTGTCTGAGTCCCTGGTTAAAGTTTTTATTTGCTCAATGCTAGTACTTAGACCTCTGCAATTCCACTGGATGATAGACATTATCTTTTGTTATTATTTTTCTTTGTCTCTTTTGTCTTTTGGGACTTTTCAGATGAAGCCATGTAAGGCCTGGAGATGGAAGGCTTTACTAGGCCACCACTCTTCTTTTCTTTCTTTCTAGGATCTTTATAAGAGTCAACCTTAGGATCATGAGCAGTAGGGCACTTACCTGACTTAGATGAAGGTGAGGATGATGGGGACCTTTTCCTCTTTGGAAGATCTTGTTTTCCAATCTCCATCAAATCAGGTAGAGATTCTGCCTGAGACAATACATTTAAGGTGGTGGAAGCCACATTGGCTTCCTTGGAGGATTGTGCTAGAACTTCAACAGTTCGAGCACTTAACCCAGAAGGCTGGGCTACTACCTCTAGGGGAGATGCTCCTATCGGTGACAATACTTTTGGTGTGTTGGACACCATATTGACCTCTTTGGAGGTTTGTGCTCTGGCTTTTATAGCCTGAGCACTTGACCCAGATGGCTGGGCTACTACCACTAAGGGAGATGCACCTGACGGGCCAGGTGCTGCCACTGGTCCCCCTGTGGTAGTAAGGGGTAGTGGATTATAATCTTTTGTTGGCATCTTAACCGCGCGAGCAAAATTAAGTTGCCGATTGAGTAAATGCTTTGCATAACCTACACTTATATGTTCAGCATTTGCTTTCAAGATTGCAGCTTCTTCATTCTTGTATTCTCTACATCTTTTATCATTTGGTTTATGATTATCTTTACAGTTTGCACAGGTTGTATCTCTGTTGCATTGGCCATGTTCTAACAAAGAACAGTTAATACAGATCTTCGTATTATTGCAGTACCGGGAAGGGTGACCGTACTTGAAACAATTAAAGCATTGTAAAGGCCTAGGTTTATATTCTCGAACACGTACTCTTTCATTCTCAATAATTATATGATCTGGTATAACAGGGGTTTCAAATGTTAAAACTACCATGCTTGTTTGAGGGATCTTACTTACTTTCCAAACATTAGCAGGGCACATGTCCAGAATTTCTGGTTCTGAGAATTCATATAGATCTTTATCAAAAACTACTCCTTTACCATAGCTGAAGCTCATATGTGGTTTAATATCCTTAATAGGATCAATTTCTGCAATCTTCATGCCACAAAGCATGTGAGCTTGAGTATCTGATTTAGCATTAATCAAAACAGATTGCTTACCGTATCTACTAATATCCTTACTTTTAATTAAACCAACTTTTTTTTGTATAAATTTATTAATCTTATAATAGTTATAATTATCTATCTTTCCAGATGCAATTATCCATGTTGGGGGCTTGGGGGTTCTTACTTCTGGAAGTCTATGGTCTATTTCTTTTTCCATCCATTCTTCTGGTTTATATACCTCTAGGTGTCTTGGTGCTTTATCACATAAAGCCCCAGAAATTAAACAATTGTCAATTTTTATGCTCTCTAAATTTTTATTTGCTTCTAAAGCAATCTCAAAACTTGAAAATGATACCCAAGCTTCCCAAAAGCCATTACTACCATTAAGCTCCATTAAAATTTCTTTGATTGCTCCAAATCTACAGAAGGCTTCATGAATTATGTCATAGCTACAACCAATTGGTATGTTTTTTAAGTGGAGAATTTTCAGATTTTTTGTTGGATCTGGTAATGAGCCAGAACCAGAGAGTAAAGTATTACGGTTATTACAAGCATCATTTTCCACCAGTGCCGATAAATTGTCTTTAACAACACTGGTCAAAGAAGTATTGTTGGAGGAATCCTTTTTATTGCCGAGGTTGTCAACAGAGCTTTCCCTATTTAAACAAGCAGAAGTCGTCAACGGTGTCTGGGGTTCGCCATTTGATCCAGGGGTACGGGGAATATTAAGTTTACTCATTAATTATTTTTTCAGGGGGAGGGAAGGGGTCATAATAACAATGAAAAAAAAAAACAATGGAAAAAAATATAGTTTAAGGGAGAGAAAAAATTAAGACTGTCTGAAATTCCAAAGAAGACACCGTTAGCCTTTCCTGGAATTAATTTCTCCACCAATGACACCTGTGAAAGCTGCTTACCAAATGTCCACTCCCTACCCTACCACAAAGGGATGGTACCACTATGATTAGAGTGGCTCAAGTGTATGCCAAACCCGCTTGATGGGACTGAGAGCATTTCAAGAATACAATCATCCCCACTCTAATCATAGTGGCAGGCAAACCGGACAGAATGCCGAGAGTCCTATCTCTATAAAATTGCCAACCCCTGGAATCCGAAGGCCAAATTTCCTAAGAGATAGTTCCGCGTGCCAGTATGGGAATACTGACACTCCTAGGTGTCCAAACATTTTCAGGCAGTTGGCAAGACCACCACAGCTCCCACAATTGATTTTGAAATAAAAACCGATCATGGATACAATGTCCCCTCTAAAAAACCTGGACAGTGAAATGGGTAAAAGAGTTTTGACAGCAAGGTTGGAGACAGCTGATAATTATGAAGGAGGAATAAGCAATAAGAGGTAATAGAAAAAGAATGAGAGAAATTTAGAGTCAAACTGAGGAAAAGAAATTCCCCAGTTCGAGAGCCCTCTTGCCCGTCACAAGCCTTCAGCACGGGAATGATATGCCGTGCTGAAGCCCAATGACTTCATCAAGGCATTCTCTCGTTAAGAGGGTGGTTCGAAGGGAGGTCTCTTAAGAGACCTGAGGACTCGAACCACGTTCCAAGGAGGAGGTCTCACTTCCAACTGGGGGCAGGTAAGCTCATAGCTACGTATGAGTAAAGAGAGTTCTAGCGATGAAGAAATATCCACGCCCTTCAGCCTGAAGGCCAAGCTTAAGGCTGAGCGATAGCCTTTCACTGCCGAAACAGAAAGGCGCATTTCTTCCCGCAGATAAACGAGGAAGTCCGCTATTGCTGGAATAGGGGCATCGAGTGGAGAGATACCCCTCTCACGACACCAACCACAAAAGACTCTACACTTTGCTTGGTAGACTCCCTCAGAGGACCTTCGCAGGTGCCGAGACATTCTCTCCGCAACCTGTTGCGAAAAGCCTCTCTCCGCGAGGAGACGCTGGATAGTCTCCAGGCGTGAAGCCGAAGCGAGGCTACGGCCTTGTGAGGGACCCCGGAGTAGGGTTGTCTGAGAAGCTCGTGTCATGGAAGAAGTTCCCTCGGGAGCTCCGTCAGGAGCTGCAGAAGGTCCGGGAACCATTCCGCGTGATGCCATAGTGGAGCTACCAGAGTCATCGAACAGTTGACCGATACTCTGGTCCTGTTGAGCACCCTTCTCATCAGACAGAACGGAGGGAAGGCGTACACGTCGATGTTATCCCACCGTTGCTGGAAAGCATCTTGCCAAAGTGCCTTGGGGTCCGGGACTGGGGAGCAGTACAGGGGCAGCTTGAAGTTCAATGCTGTCGCGAACAAGTCCACAGTTGGGGAACCCCACAAAGTCAGGACTTTGTTGGCTATCTGAGGATCCAAAGACCACTCGGTACTCACTATCTGCGAGGCCCTGGTCAGACTGTCAGCGAGCACATTCCTCTTGCCAGGAATGAAGCGAGCTGATAGTGTTATCGAGTGGATTTCGGTCCACCTCAGTCTCTACTGCAAGATGGGATAGCTGCTGCGAAAAAGTGTCTCCCTGCTTGTTGATATAAGCCACTACCGTGGTGTTGTCGCTCATCACCACCACGGAGTGACCCGCCAGGGACCGTTGGAACTGCTGAAGAGCCAGAAAGATGGCCTTCAATTCTAGCAGGTTGATGTGTAGGCACTTTTCTGATTCTGACCAAAGGTCTGAGGCCCTCTGGTTCAGAACGTGCGGCTCCCACCCTTCTTTTGACGCGTCCGAAAACAGAGTCAACCAGCCACCACCGCAAGTCCGTCTGTTCCAAAGACCCCATTGGGATCAGAATGTCCGGAGAATCGGATCCTTGATTCCACCGGGACTTGAGCCGCCACTGTAGGGATCTCATCCTGAGGCGGCTGTTTGGAACCAGACGGGCCAGGGAGGATAGGTGACCTAAGAGACGCAACCACGATTGGGCGGGGAGCTCTTCTCGCCAGAGGAAGGGTTCCGCCACCCTCCTCAGCCTTGCTATCCGGTCGTCTGATGGAAAGGCTTTGTGGAGATTGGTGTCTATTAGCATGCCTAAATAAACCAGTCGTTGGGATGGCTGCAGAGAGAACTTCTCGAGGTTTACCACGATCCCCAGATCCTGGCAAAGATCCAGAAGCCTGTCTCGGTGCCGAAGAAGGGTCGACTCCGAGTCTGCTAGGATCAGCCAATCGTCCAGATAACGAAGGAGACGAATGCCGTTCCTGTGCGCCCAAGATGAAATCAGGGTGAACACTCTGGTGAACACCTGAGGAGCTGTGGAGAGACCGAAACACAGCACCTTGAACTGGTAGATCTTGTCGTCTAGGCAGAATCTCAGGTACTTCCTGGAAGACGGATGGATTGGGATCTGGAAGTACGCGTCCTTTAGATCCAGTGTGCACATGAAGTCTTGTGGTCTCACCGCAAGTCTGACCGTGTCTGCTGTCTCCATGCTGAACCGGGTTTGCTTGACAAACCCGTTCAGAGCTGAGAGGTCGATGACAGGTCTCCAGCCTCCAGACGCCTTCTTTACAAGAAAGAGTCGACTGAAGAAGCCTGGGGAGCCGTCGACGACCTCCTGGAGAGCACCCTTCTCGAGCATGGTCTCGACTTCGGCCCGAAGGGGCAGCCCCTTTTCCGACCCCGTGGCATAGGAGCTCAACGACACTGGACTCACTGTCAGGGGAGGTTGAGATGTTGTGAACGGGACGCAATAGCCTTGGCCGATCACTGAGACCGTCCAAGCATCGGCCCCGTGTTGCTGTCACCTGCGGACGCAACGCTGAAGGCATCCCCCCACAGGTGGACACGCAGGGGGACTGCCACCCCTAGGGCTTGCGGCGGCGGCCGCCACCCCTAGGAGTCTTGCCTCCCCTGGAGGACTTACTGCCCTTCTTGACCTTGGCTGGAAAGGGCTGGGGCTTAGACACCACCTCCTTAACTGCCGGTGCCTGCGTCGGAGCCTTACGAGGCTGCTGCTGCTGTTGCGGCGGAGCTGGAGGCTTATAGGGCCGAGCTGTAAGGGCCCTATGGAGGAGGGAGTCCGTGCTGGATTTCCTCCACCTCTCAGCCGTTCGCTCCATGTCCTGAGGCTCAAACAGGTTCTCCCCCAGAAGGGAAGCATGTCTGAGCCTACACACATCCACGGCGGGGACCTTCGGATGAAATCTCTCGGCCACAGCATCACGCCGCTTCAACACCGAGTTGGCCCACAGGGTGGTAACCTGGTGCGCCAAAAACTCGATGGAGCGGGTGCCCGAGAGTAAGAAGGTTTCCAGGGCCTTCCTATTGGTCTCCTTGGACAAGTCCTCCGAGCGCAATAGGATGCCCAGAGTTCCTAGCCAAAAGTCCAGCCACGAAGTGGTGTGCATGGCACACTTTGCGACCTTTTCATGGCTAAGGATCTCTGCCGCCGAGAACGACACCTGCCGGGCAGAGAGCTTCTCAAGGGGAACTCCCTTCGCCAGCTCCTCCACGGAGTGATGGAGGGGAAGAGCGAGGCTGGACTCACCCAAGATCTCAGAATACCTCCTCTGCTGGAGACGAGGAGGAGGGATGAGCTTGTTCCCGGCAGAGGAACGACTGGAGGAGGCAAGAAGCGCGAGCTGAGCGTTGGCCCTAGCTCTGGCACTCTTCAGACCCTGAGACCAGGGCAGAGCCGCACTGGACTTAGGGGCCTTCCGAACGTCAAACCCTTCTTCTAAGATAGTGTCCTTGCCTTCACGGGGGGCGATCACGGGGTCCACAAGCCCGTTAAGTTGCCTTATCAGGCTCAGGACCTGCCAGAAGGCATGTTCGGATTCCTGCTGATCTCCTCCTTGCGGGCTGGCAGCTAATTCTCCTGTCCCCGGAATCTCTTCCTGGGGTGAAGCGTGGACGTTCCCCCGGGGAGCCGCGGGTTCCTGGCGAATCCTCGAAGATGATTTCGGGACGGTCTTGGAGTCCTTGGATTCCCTCCTGGGAGGGATACAGGATCCCAACAAAGAGGTTCGAGGAGCCCCTTCTCACGAGACAACTCTCCTCCATGAAGCAAAGTCTCCCCCCTTGGTGCCGAGGGGAAGACTACCGCTTCACTGGACTCACCTGAGGACGGAAAGGCTTCGTCCATGGGAGAAGGAGAAAGCACTCGAGAAGGAGAAGGGGGCTTCGCGACAGACCTCTTGGGAATCAACTTCGCCCTGGGGGAAGTCACCACGAAGTCCACTCCTCTCTTTCTCTTCAGCGTAGGAGAGGCCGCAGTTGGTTTGTTGCCCTGATCGGCAAGTGCTGGTTTCATCACCCTCACTAACGCCCGCATCAGAGGACCAAACCAAGTCTGTTGCTCCACGGACACAGAGTCCGAAATCCTCGCTGAAGGGAAAGGGATCGGGCGATCCTTTGGAGTGGACACAACAGTACCTGCCTGAAAAGAAGGGGGGGAAGAATGATGCACTAAATTCTCCGCAGAGTCTTCCTTGTCCTGCACTACAGTCCTGCGTTTGGATGGAGGCGATCCCGAGCGCTGTCTAGGAACACGCGTTCCTGCTGCTACCACTGGCTGCGAAATTCGCAGCGAACGATGGTCGCGCGAGGGAGAGCGGTCGCGCGGGCGCGCAGGCTGATGATCGCGCGGGCGCGCAGGCGAGTGGGCGCGAGGGTGTACAGGTGAACGAGCGCGTGGCCGAGTCGGCGAAAGAATGCGTTGGCGTGATGGCGAGGGAACGCGTTGCTGCGTGGGCGAGGAAGGTCGCTGGCGGCGAAGATCATCAGGCGATCGGTGGTGAGCTGGCGAACGCTGACGCGCAGGTGAGCGATGGCGCGTTGTCGCATGGTGACGCGTTGGCGAGCGATAGCGCGCAGGTGAATGATCGCGAGATGGCGAGCTAGTAGATGGCGAACCATGTCCTTCCAGAACCTCTGGTCGACGACGCGTTGGAGAACGCGTGCGCGCAGGTTGTAAATCACGCGGGCGGTCCGGAGATCGCCGATAAACAGGTGATCGTTGACGAACAGGCGATACTAGGATCGTCTGTGAACGCTGGCGAGCAAAGGGACGACGCGTGAGATCCTGTGAAGGAACAGGTGGCGCGGCGCGTTCACGAACAGGAACAGGAAGATCGTAGGCGCGTGGGCGAACATGTGCTTTTGTAACACGCACTGGAGAACACGGACGATGTTGCGTAGACACAGGATAAGGATCGCAAGAGAGCTCGGGAGACTGATGGCGCGCAGGGTGTCCAACAGGGACTGCAGGATGATCAGAGACCACAGGGGAGCGCTGGCGAGCAGGCGGGCGATGATCCTCAAAAGAGCGCTGACGAGCAGGAGAGCGCCTGTGCGCTAACACTGCAGAAGGGCGAGCAGGAGAATGCTGGCGTGCTAAGTGCTCTTCAGGAACCACAGGATGTAGGATGTCCTCAGGAGAGCGCTGACGAGGAGGGCGAACATCAGGAGAGCGCCGGCGAACAGGTGAGCGCTGACGAGCAGGAGAGCATTGACGAGCAGGAGAGCGCTGACGAGCAGGAGAGCGCTGACGAGCAGGAGAGCACTGACAAGCAGGAGAACGCTGACGAGCAGGAGAGCGCTGACGAGCAGGAGAGCGCCTGTGCGCTAACACTGCACGTGAAAGGGAAGAATCCCTTTGCCCCAAAGGGACCGTTGCCCGTCGGGTGACGAGTTCCCCAGAAGGTGAAGTTCTAGCAGGAGTAGGAGAACGGTCTGCAGAGAGGTCCAAAGGAGCAGGAGCTGTAGGCTGAGTACGACGAGGAGAGTCCCCTTCGGAGGAAGAGGATCCAAAAAGGCGCCTCTTAACCCCCTTATAAGGGGAAGGGAGGCCCTTGCGACGCAGCGGACGGTGAGCCTTACGGCGAAGGCGGCCACGGGGAAGATCATCAGGACCATCAGTCCTCCGAAGAGGAGTCTCAGTCAAAGCACTTCCCTTAGAGGAAAGCTGAACAGCAGAAGAGCCCGTAGAACTCACTTCCCCCTTCGAAGGATGTACGGAAGGGGGAGGAGAGCCGTCAGCACCATCATCCTCAACTGCACCTGCAGAGGATTGCCCTGCCACGTCAGAGGCCTCTGCCACCACGACGTTGACGATAGACAGAGGGTCTACCTCTGCTACCGCCGGCGACTGCTTAACGGCGGCCCCCAACGAGACAGGGTCAATCAAGGCGACCCTGGAGGGCAAGCCCTTAACCCTGGATAGGTACGCTCCTCGGACACCCCTTTAAGGGTATACTCGGACGCGAACGACCCCGACGCCAAAAAAAATTCTTGAAAAATCAGTTTTAGCAGTAACCTCCTTTTTTCTTTTGCCAAAAAAAACTTCAATGAATGCTTAAAACAACTGTAAAAATAAATACTACTCATCTGCTGAAAAACTATTTATTATAAATATTTTAAAAAATTAAGTAGAAAAAAAAAAGACCTGACATAAAAATTCATAAAAAAAAAGTTTATACATATATACACAAATCCTTTTAGGAATTGATTCTTGAATGTTTAGGACACATCTTGATGTATTTTGGATGAAGTCAGACCCATGGAGGTGAAGATCTGAAATGAGAAAAAAAAGAGTAACTTTTTTTGGCCAAAAAAATTTGTCCAAATTTCATGAATTTTTTTGGGTACCCAAATGAAATAGGAAGTGGCTAATTTTTTTAGGGAATAAACATATGTTATCCTAAAATAGAAATATGTAAAAAAATCTTCATTATTTTGTAAATTACATTTATATCAGGGGCCATATCTAAAGGTAATTTTTTGAGTACTTAGAAATTTCGTAAAAAAATACATATATTTAATATATGATATTTATGCAGGTAAAAATATACCAAAATATCACAAATTCTATAGGGAACAAGAATATATATAGATAGGGCAGCTTACGCTTCGGATATGTCCACAAAATGGCCGCCAACCACACTGACTCAGACTCCCTAATCTGCCACTTGAAATGTAGGAAGGGTATGTCAATTTCAAGGTGTTATTTACTAATCTAATTATTATTGGATATGCATAAAAATTGTATGGTGGGTTGCTGGATAATTGTCGATTATTTTACGACTATAAAATTGAAATTCTGACCCAAAAAAAATTTTTTGAAGGGAAATAAAATCGAAAAAAAAAAAATGTAAAACAATATAATATTTTAGCTAAAAAAATTTGATGATATTCAATCAAAAAAAAAGTAAACAAAATTTTCCGACAAATAAACAACTAGAGGAATCATTACTCTGTGATAGTTCCTTAGTACGTAGTAATTTTGAAAGAATTGGGAAAAAACGAAAAAATGGCAATCACCGGAAAATCGAACACATACCTATATATACGCCATATCTGGCTAAAAAAAAGATAGGCATGGGTAGCCAGATCATCTAGAAACACTTTACAACACTATAAAAATATAAGTTTTGCGACACTACTTGCCAATTCCTTACGGTAACATGACTAAGCGAAAAAATGCAAAACAAATAAAAAGGGGCACTCGCGGAAAAATGGCTAACATTCTAATATACGGCATTTCAGAAAAAAAAAATTCAGCCACGTGCTAGGCAAACCATCAAGGCACATTTTCCGACAAATAAACATCTAAATGAAATATTACTCTGTGATAGTTCCTTAGTACGTAGTAATTTTGAAAGAAATGGGAAAAAACGAAAAAATGGCAATCACAGGAAAATCGAACACATACCTATATATACGCCATATCTGGCTAAAAAAAAAAAAGATAGGCATGGGTAGCCAGATCATCTAGAAACACTTTCCAACACTATAAAATTATAAGTTTTGCGACACTACTTGCCAATTCCTTATGGTAACATGACTAAGCAAAAAAATGCAAAACAAATAAAAAGGGGCACTCGTGGAAAAATGGCCATTCTAATATACGGCATTTCAGAAAAAAAAAATTTCAGCCACGTGCTAGGCAAACCATCAAGGCACATTTTCCGACAAATAAACATATAAATGAATCATTACTCTGTGATAGTTCCTTAGTACGTAGTAATTTTGAAAGAAATGGGAAAAAACGAAAAAATGGCAATCACAGGAAAATCGAACACATACTTATATATACGCCATATATGGCTAAAAAAAAAAATAGGCATGGGTAGCCAGATCATCTAGAAACACTTTCCAACACTATAAAAATATAAGTTTTGCGACACTACTTGCCAATTCCTTACGGTAACATGACTAAGCAAAAAAATGCAAAACAAATAAAAAGGGGCACTCGCGGAAAAATGCCCAACATTCTAATATACGGCATCTCAGATAAAAAAAAAGACATGCACGTGTTAGCCCAACCATCAAGGCACACTTTCTAACACAAACATGAAAAAAAAATCAATAATATACGGCAATTCCTTACTACGTAGTAAATTTTTACAAATATTGAAAAAAAACAGAAATTGGCAACCGCAGTTAAATACCCAATATACCAATAACTACGTCGTATCTGACAAAAACAAAATCACGCATGGGTAGCCAGATCATCTAGACACACTTTCCAACACTAAAAAAGCAAAAGTTTTACGACACTATTTCGCAATATCTTACGGAAAAATGACTTGGCAAAAAAATGAAAAAAAATGAAAAAGGGGTACTCGCGGTAAAATGCCCGACATTCTGATATACGGCATCTCAGATAAAAAAAAAGACATGCACGTGTTAGCCCAACCATCAAGGCACACTTTCTAACACATAAACATGAAAAAAAAATGAATAATATACGGCAATTCCTTACTACGTAGTAATTTTTACAAATATTGAAAAAAAACAGAAATTGGTAACCGCAGTTAAATACCCAATATACCAATAACTACGTCGTATCTGACAAAAACAAAGTCATGCATGGGTAGCCAGATCATCTAGACACACTTTCCAACACTAAACAAGCAAAAGTTTTACGACACTATTTGGCAATATCTTACGGAAAAATGACTTGGCAAAAAAATGAAAAAAAATGAAAAAGGGGCACTCGCGGTAAAATGGTCCTCGTGGTGATGAACGACATTTTAACTAAAAAAAAAATCATGCACATGGTAGCCAAACAATCCACCAAGACTTTCCACAACTGATAACCTATACAAGTTGCACCATTCTACGACAATTTCATAATACGTAATAACTTTGATAATTATGCAAACTACCTTAGAAGGGTAAACTCGGTCGCGCTCGACCCCGACGCGTCTCAGAAATCGGGGAAGGAGTACAGCTACAGCAATGCACATCTGGACACTACTAGAGCGTGTAGGGGAGACACCTCCTGCAGGTCGATCACCCACAAATTCAGTCACGGGGGTGAGTCACGTGAGAAAAACCTCTTTTTTTTTGACGCTCGGGGTCGCGAACGACCCATCGTACCTATCCAGGGTTAAGCTCCAGGGAAGCCCAAATCTGTAAGAGATCATCATTAGACAATGAATTATCAACAACCTCCCCCGGAGGAGGAGGGGGAACCGCCCCGCTATGGGAGGCGACGCACTCTCCCCCCGCCCAAGACCGGGAAACAGAACTAGGGCCTGCGCTACCACTCGGCCGACTCTCCTTAGGAGCCGGACGAGGGGGAGCTTCGGAGGAGGTTTGGGCGGCGAAAGAAGAGTCCCGAGAACCTTCCTCCTTCAAGGCAACCCCCGAAGGAGAACGGTCTCTCTTGGACTTCTTCTTACGCCGGCGGCCAAACCTCTCCCACTGGGAGGCAGACCACTCCCTACACTCACTACACATGTTTTCCTGGTCACACTGTCGGCCCCGACACTGAGGGCAAAGGGTGTGAGGATCTGTATCCAAGGCCGACATAAAGGTCCCACAAGGGCGGCCGGCAACACCAGGGCATGTACGCATAGCAAAGATAATATAAGGCAGTCAACTTCAAACACACACACAAGCTGTAGTAAAGAAAAAGCAGAAAAAAGATTAAAGGCTGTCAACGAGGACGATGGACAGACACGTCTGTTCATCGTCGAGCCAAAAGTGAAGTAAGTCACCGGTGTGTGGGGGGGGAGGGGTAGCAAGCTACCCTTCCCGCACCCCCCGCTAACTAGCGCGGGGGTAATTAACCCTCGGTAAAACTATTGGCTCGTCATTTCAGCTGCGCTAAAAGGTAAACCCAATGTAAATAGCGTGGTTTGTATTTCGGTTACGGAACAAAATGGGGTTTAGGAATCAGCCAATGCGGGAGAACTGGGCTAACCCCCTTCTACCTTTGTTTACCCGTATTCAAAGGACAAAGGTTTGTATTCGTGTCGGAACAAATACCTATAAATAAATATCAGCTTAGTTATTCTTTGCTTGGTAATGTGATGAAAAAATGAAAATTGTTACCACACCACAACAAAAGCTAATATTACTAGAAAAAAGAATATACAGTACAGTACACTGTATATAACTTACGATGTAGAATATCTCATAAGGCCCTGCTTGGTTATCCTATGAGATCGTGGAAGGACTAGCAAGGAAGGCATTGTGATTTCCTTAGCATGATCTGAAATAAATGCAGTTTATTGATAAAGTTAGCATCTGCTATTTACATGGTTTTTACACCAAAATCTATTATTTCCATACTTTTCTCTCAATAGAAGCTAATAAGTGTAGTACTGTAACAATTTCACTCCTAAATAGAATAAAGAAAATTCTTCCATTGATGTAGTAGTAGTTTTTTATACAATTATTCCTCCAGTTTGCCTGTTTCTCAATATTCTGTCGTCCTATTCAGGAATTTTGAGCTGATATAATACTGTGGTTGACTTCCCTTCCATTTGTCTGGTTTTATGACACCAGTGCAAATTGTGCAAACCATACATTTCCCTACCTATACCAGTTTAGGAGGCTTTAGATATTCTTGCAAGGTAGCTACACTGGAGATAGATAAGTGTGTGCAAATAAAACCTATTGTGGCAGAGCAAATTTGCATACTTGGTTAGAACATAGTTTTATCTATTGAAACACCCATACTTTAATTAATGCTTTACTCCTCTTACACAGTTGAGAATTAGAGTAATATTAGAGCACTGTACAGAAAAGTCTGCTGGAAGCTGCAAGTGAACGTGTAAGAAAGGATGTATTGACCCGTACTAGTGCACAGATACATTTTCATGTGATGTGTTTTTGAGAACTTATTTACACTGAGTGTCCTATTTGCCAGTGTCATAAGGATTCTTATAATGAGAAAAGAAGTATTGAAGTGTTATGGTATATTAATGTTATGGTTGACAGATCTCAGCATTTGCTATTAGTAACATGTGAAATTTCATATTTAAGTTTATTAGAGAGGAAAATATGATCATGAATAAGATTCATTGAAATTGAGGATAATAGATATTAAGCTGTGCTTTTTCCATGGTGCTTTCATTCTGATGAAGTGAAATTTTGATGATGTACAATATTTGCTGCATAAAAAATAAATAAAAGGGTTAGTTTTGAGAATTAGCATTGAAAAGTAAGACCGGGAATTATTGTAAGTGAATGTATGCAATTGTATGTATATATTTAAATAGTTGAATGCTCCAACATTATAACGTCACACCTCGCCTCCTCCATATTAAGCTGCCAAACCACACCAGCCACCAAGAGATTAGCAACTGGGACAACATATGTTAGCACTACCCAGGAAGAAATGTAAATAACTGTTCAAATTTATGTAGACTCAATCACCAAGGTTCTGTATAACCTTAATTAAAATTGGAGCAAAGGGTAAGTTGCTACTGTAGTTCTGTTCAGGGTTAAGTATGGAAATAACCTATTTTAGTTTAAAGACTGTATATTTACATGAATCTTATCCTGTATTTCTATGTTGAGGGAAGGGGAAACAAAAAATTTAAGTAAAAAACCTACATCTCAAAAATCAAAACAATACCAATGACCTATACAAATAAAATATGGAAAATGCAAAGGAGAACCTTGCCGTACTGTATATTCATCTCTAGTCAGGTGCATGTCCATGCCATAATCTGTGCAGTCTCTCTTTGGTTAGAAGCACAATCTAATTTGACGAGCTTCAATTGGTAAATGCACGCACACACATACACAAGAGAAAGGGTATTTAATAATAGCCTGAATTTGAGAGGCAGAAAAAGTATGTGTGTATTGCTTACAGCCAAACTATACAGTACAGACGTGTCTGGTTGACTGACATGGGAAGGAGGAGGGATTTCTATGCACCACCCATCATTAGTTATAACTACTTCATTAACAACTCAATGGCTGTTCCACCTTGTGCTGAAATTACAGTATGTAAATGTCACCAACCAGCCAGCAGTAATAAAATGTTATCAACCAGCATAGATTAAGAAAATGTCACTAACCACCATAACGCACTTAGATATCACCAACCCATATACAGTATAGTAAGTATTTGTAACTAGCCAGAACGTAAATATCACAAACCGCGTACAGCAAATAAATGTCACCAACTAACTTACAGCATATAAATGTCATCCACCTGGGTAAAAAGCATGTATATTCACAAGTATTGTAGGATAAAGATTATTAAGCCCTTCAGTCAACAAAAGAATGTATCATAAAAATGTAAAATTTAACCAAAAAGTATAAAACAGAATAAAAGTGTAAACCAAAGGAGTCTTAGGGGAGACCTGGCCCTGTTGAGATATTTTTAAAAGACCATACATTGGAACAAGCATTCTGGATTATCTACACAGATCACATAAGCTAATCAAGAAAAAACATGGAGTTTATATGATAAAACAAAGTTTTATGAATACTTACCTGGCAGTTATATATACATAGCTAATAATCTCTATTTCGGCAGAATTTTTCTAAACGTGGCAACCGCCTTGTGGTGGTTGGGTGGTAACACCCGTTAAAGGGTGGTAGGAGGAATCATTCCCGTTTTCTGTTCTTCAGTTCATCTATGCCCGACCTGTCTCCTGAGGGGAGGTGGGTGGGCCTTCGAATGTATATATAACTGCCAGGTAAGTATTCATAAAACTTTGTTTTATCATAAAAACTCCATTTTTATGAATAGAACTTACCTGGCAGTTATATATACATAGCTGATTAACACACTTGGAGGAGGGTGATTGACAGTAAACATCGTTGGGGAAACAACCAAAAAAGCTGTAGGATAAATAAACACCTTGATTCCTTACCTGCTAAGGTAGCTGACTTCAAAGGTTACTGCCTCTTGAGTCGCTTTCCCTTAGGAGTGTCAGCCAGGATGTGACCTGCAGTGCTGAAAACACTCAATCGAGTCTGTCAACGGGGTGAGACCAACAATCTGACTAGACTTCAGGACTACCTATTGCCAAAAATAAAAACTGCAACCTTACCAAACCAACCACCTAACATTTGCAAAGTAGATAAAAATTATCTAACTAGACTGAGGTGACTGTACACAAGTCGAAGTCCTCAGACAACCAATAAAAAACACCAACATACGCACAAGTATACAAAACTAAGGTTGAGGGGAGGTAGTAACTCCTTTGCCTAATACAGAAGCCGTAGCTACGTATGGGCCCAAGGTATAGCATTTCTCATAATCCACTCTCACCTCTCTGAGGTAATGAGAGGCGAACACAGAGTTGCTCCTCCAAAATGTCGCATCCATAATTTGACGGAGCGACATGTTCTTGCGGTAAGCAAGCGAGGTCGCAATGGCTCTCACTTCGTGAGCTTGCACTTTTAAAAGTCCGAAGTGTTCCTCCTCACACAAGAGATGGGCTTCTCTTATCACTTCCCTCAGGAAAAAGGACAAAGCGTTCTTGGAAAGGGGCTTCTGAGGATCTTTCACAGAACACCACAGGGAACTAGAAGAGCCTCTCACATTTTTCGTGCGAGACAAGTAGGTCTTGAGGGCTCGTACTGGACAGAGAAGCCTCTCTTGCTCTTGACCCACTAGGTTGGTCAAGTTAGGAACCTCAAAGGTCCTTGGCCAGGGCTTAGAAGGGTTCTCGTTCTTAGCGAGAAAGTCTAATCTTAAGGCACAAACTGCCCCATTCAGATTGAAGCCTACCTGTTTTTCAATTGCATGGACTTCACTGACTCTTTTAGCTGTTGCTAAGGCCAAAAGAAAGAGGGTTTTCTTGGTAACCTCCCTAAGGGGAGCCTGTGAGATGGGCTCAAATCTCTTGGTGCACAGAAATTTAAGAACCACATCAAAGTTCCAAGAAGGGGGCTTTAACTGGGTCTGCTTGGTCGTCTCAAAAGACTTCAAGAGGTCATGTAAGTCCTTATCGCGAGACAAGTCCAAGCCTCTATGCCGACAGACGGAAGAGAGCATACTCTTGTACCCCTTGATAGTGGACACAGCTAGCTTAGCGTCCTGCCTGAGGTACAACAAGAAATCCGCAATCTGGCTCACAGAGGTAGTGGATGAGGAAATCTTGTGCTTCCTACACCAAGCTCTAAAAGTCTCCCACTTGGACTGGTAGACCCTCTGCGAAGAGACCCTCCTCGCTCTGGCGATAGCTTTCGCAGCTTGCGCTGAAAAGCCTCTCGATCTGACGAGCTTCTCGATAGTCTGAAGGCAGTCAGATTGAGAGCGAGGGGGTTTTGATGATATCTCTCGAAGTGGGGTTGTCTGAGCAGATTTGGACTTGCAGGGAGGCTTCTTGGAAAGTCCATCAACAAGTCCACCACCTCCGTGAACCATTCCCTCATCGGCCAGAACGGAGCTATCAGGATCATCCGTCCCGAATCGAGGAGAGCGAATTTCCTGACTACCAGATTGATGATCTTGAACGGGGGAAAAGCATAAGTGTCCATCCCCGTCCAATCCATCAAAAAGGCGTCTACTGCTATTGCCTCCTTATCCGGAACTAGGGAGCAATAGATGGGGATCCTCTTGGATAAGTTGGAGGCGAAAAGATCGATGAGGGGTCTCCCCCACAGCCTCCAGAGACTCTGACAGACCTGTTGGTTGAGGGTCCATTCTGTGGGAAGGACCTGCCCTTTCCTGCTGAGCATGTCCGCCCTCACATTCTTCTGTCCCTGAACAAACCTCGTCAGCAGGTTTATCCTGTTCTCCTTCACCCAAAGAAGGAGCTCTCTTGCTGTCTCGAACAGAGACAGAGAGTGAGTCCCTCCTTGCTTCCTGATGTAAGCAAGAGCTGTGGTGTTGTCTGAGTTGACCTCCACAATCTTCCCGGACACCAAGTCCTTGAAGGCCTTTAGCCCCAGAAAAATGGCCATCAGCTCCTTGTTGTTGATGTGCAATCCCAGCTGAATTCCTTCCCAATAGCCTGAGACCTCCTTGCTTCCTAGTGTTGCCCCCCAGCCTGACTCTGATGCGTCTGAAAACAACACTAGGTCTGGGTTCTTCTTGTGTAAGGAGATCCCTTCCCCTAACAAGGTTGGGTCCAGCCACCACTTCAGAAGATTCTTGACTTCTGTTGGAATGGGGAAGGAAAAGGAGTCTTCCTGCATCTTTCTGTTCCACGTCTTCGAAAGAAAGTGCTGAAGAGGCCTTAGGTGGAGTCTCCCCAGAGAGACAAACTGTTCGAGGGAGGATAGAGTCCCCAGCAAACTCATCCACTCCTTCGCTGTGCACCTCTTCTTGTCCAGGAAAGTTCTGACTTTTACGAGACACTTGGTCTCTTTCCTGAGAGGGAGAAGCCCGAAAAAGAACTGAATTCAGAACTATCCCCAAATAGAGAATAGTCTGATTCGGTCTGATCTGAGACTTCTCCCTGTTGATGACCAGGCCTAGATCTTGAGCCATCATAAAAGTCTTCCGTAAATCCTCCAGACATTTCTCCCTCGATCGTGAACGAATCAGCCAATCGTCCAGATAGAAGGATATCCTTATCCCCTCCTGATGCAGCCAACCTGACACATTCGCCATTACCCTGGTGAAGACTTGAGGAGCCGTGCTGAGACCGAAGCAAAGAGCTCTGAATTGGAAGCACTTGCCCTGCATTACAAATCTCAGGTACTTCCTTGAAGTCGGATGGATGGGGACATGGAAATACGCGTCCTGCAAGTCGAGGGACACCATCCAGTCCCCTGGACGTACTGACGCCAGCACCGACTGAGTCGTCTCCATGGAGAACTTTGTCTTCTCCACAAAGACGTTGAGAGAGCTGACATCCAGGACGGGTCTCCATCCGCCCGAGTTCTTGGGGACCAGAAACAGGCGATTGTAAAAGCCTGGGGAGGATAGATCCCGAACCGGTTCTATCGCTCCCTTGTCTAGCATTTGGTCGACAAGGTCTATTAGGGCCTTCTGTTTCCCCGGATCTGAGTACCGGGCTACTAAGGCCAGCGGAGCATCTGCGAGAGGAGGTTTTTTCAGAAAGGGGATCTTGTATCCTTCCTTGATGACTGAGAGGGACCAGGTGTCCGCCCCTCTCCTCTTCCAAGACTGCCAAAAACCTGACAGTCTTGCGCCTACTGTCTGGAGGAGACGAACTTCATTTTCTGGAGCGAAGTCTGAAAGAACCCCTGGTAGATCTTGGTCCTGATTCTTGCCTTCTCCCTCTAAAATCTGGTCTTGAAGTAGTCCTGCCCCGAAAGGGCTGCTGGAATCTCCTTTCCTCCCGTTTCGAAGAAGAAGGAGGGGCTGCCAAGGGCTTACGAGCAGAACGAGATAAAAGATCTTGGGTGGCTTTTTGGGCCAGAGAAAGCGTAATGTCATTAACCAGGGACTTGGGAAAAAGATGTTGAGAGAGGGGGGCGTAATGAAGCTCAGACTTTTGTGCAGTGGTAACAGACCTAGAAGCAAAAGAGCAAAGCTGAGCTCTCTTCTTTAGGATCCCAGCTGAGAACAGCGCAGGCAACTCATTCGCCCCATCTCTGAGGGCCTTGTCCATACAGGACATAATACTTGCAAGGTCCCTAGATCCTTCCATCTGGTCAGTCTTCCTTGCGAGAGTCCCAAGAGACCAGTCTAGAAAACTGAAAACCTCAAAGGCTCTAAAAATACCTTTGACGAGATGATCCAGCTCCGACATCAACCACATGACCTTGGCTGAGTTGAGAGCATGCCTTCTAGCAGAGTCCACTAAACCAGAGAAGTCACCCTTGGAGGAGGAAGGCACTCCCAGACCCAAAGGTTCCCCAGTTGCATACCACATACCCGCTTTTGAAGCAAGACGAGCTGGTGGAAACGAGAAGGAAGTCTTAACTGCTTGTCTCCGCTCCTTCATCCAGTCATCAATCTTCGTAAGAGCCTTCTTTGCGGAAATAGACAGTTTCATCTTGATGAAGGCCGACTGTTTCTTGGCCTTCTTTCTGTTAAATTGGGACTGAGGAGATTGAGGGGCAGCAGGTTGGAATTCCTCTCCAAAAAGTTCAAGAAGGGAGCGAGAGAGAACTTTGTAGTCTCCCGCAGCGTCGGCAGGATTATCATCGTCATCAGAAACATCCTCGAGGTCCTGATCCACATCTGCAATATCCTTCGAACGAGAAGAAGGATCCTTAGAACCCGACAAGGGCAAATCAAAGGCATCGTCCTGCAAAAGACGGGTTGCATCCTGGAGTCCAGCGCTAGAAGAATCCTTGGAACGAGAGGCAGTATCGTCCCGAAGAGGCAGGCTGGTATCGCCCTGGCACCGAGAACGAGAGGCAGAGTCGTTCTGATGTCGAGAGCGAGAGGCGGTATCGTCCTGGCGTCGAGAAAAAGAGGCGGTATCGTCGTGGCGTCGTGAACGAGAGGCGGTATCGTCGTGGCGTCGAGAACTAGGGTCGGTATCGTCGAGGCGTCGTGAACGAGAGGAGGTATCGTCGTGGCAAAGCGAACGAGAGGAGGTATCGTCGTGGCGAAGCGAACGAGAGGAGGTATCGTGCTGGTATCGTGAACGGGAGGCGGTATCGTCTTGGCATCGAGAACGAGAGGCAGCATCGTTCGATAAAGTATCGTCTCGGTATCGAGAACGAGAAACCGTATCGTCCTGGTATCGAGAAGAAGTATCGCCTGGCGAAAGCACACATTCCTCATCCTGGCGTAGAGAGGGAGAAGTTTTCTTTAAAGAAGAACTCCGTTCTCTCTTAGAAGCAGACTTCTTAATAGGTAACGAGTCGTCTTTACGTCTGTCAGACTGGGCGTGAGGGCGGCTAAATGCTTGCACTAACGTCAAAAGTTGTTCCTGCATGACAGACATAAAGGATTTAGCAACATCAGCTGGGTCTTGCGGCCCCGAAGGGGAGGGCTGACGAATAACACTCGTAGAAGGGGGAGGATCTTCGGCAGTAGGCTTCGGCTTCGCCCTTTTCACAGGCACGGAGTCGAAATCATCCTCCGACGGACAAGGTTCATAACTGCTAGAACCGGGAGAGAAAGAACGAGACCGTTTGTCGCGGTTCCATCTCCTCTTAGTAGGTCTTGAAGCTTCAAACTTCCATTTACGTCTGGACGAATTCGGAGAAGAAAACAACACATCCGACACGTCTTTCCCGTGACGGTCAAGAGCAGCCTGGGAATCGACAACAGGACTGTCTGAGGCGACGGCTGACCGAGGGTACGTACCTCTCACCCCCTTTCGGTCATCGACGTACCTTCTCCCTTGGTCCTGGGAGCTTGGTAGAGGTCTAGGCCTAGGGTAATGACAGGTTCGGTCAGTCGCCACCTCCACTGCACTAACACAAGCACTTTCACTTTCCTTACCTTTAAAGGCCTCCAGTTGTTCTTTAATGGCCTTCAACTCGGCAGCCAGGCTAGCGTACCGAGGGTCATCCGTAGATACGGAACCTGTAGGAGGTGCAGGAGTTACTAACTCAAGGGAAGGATCAACTTCCAAAGAGGAATCAATTATAGGTTCAATAGATAAATCTACACTAAATCTGTCTTCCTTACCACTAACAGACTTAGACTTAGACCTAGAAGCTCTCCTAACTCTATCGAGCTCTAGTTTACGCACATAGCGCTTCATAATCAACCAATCTTTCTCATCCAAAACTTTACATTCCCCGCACCTATTATCAAGGGCACAAACAAAACCCCTACAATTCGAACACACGGTGTGAGGGTCTACCGCCATTTTCGGTAGTCTCACCTTACATTCCTCATTCACACAGACACGGTAATGACTCTTTTCACTCATAATGAAAACAGCAAAAAAGCTAAGAGAAAACAAAAAACACGATCGCCAAAACCCCAAATCAGAGTACTTCACCAAAAAAGCAGACTGGTACACCGAGCAGGGAAAGCGAAGAAAAACTCTTAGTGACGGACCAACGTGTTGTCGATCCGGCCGGCAGAGATGAACTGAAGAACAGAAAACGGGAATGATTCCTCCTACCACCCTTTAACGGGTGTTACCACCCAACCACCACAAGGCGGTTGCCACGTTTAGAAAAATTCTGCCGAAATAGAGATTATCAGCTATGTATATATAACTGCCAGGTAAGTTCTATTCATAAAATTTAAAATTTTTCCTATTCGGCAGCTGATATCATTTTAGTCTTTGGAGTGTAAGGCTCTCCATCCCCAACACTGGCACAGCTGAGTGACATTACTAAAATACTGGAAAATGCACTGTATAGGCTATGTGACCTAGTTCCGAGTAACAGAAAATTTGGTATGTCACAAAGCTAACACTTTATAAAATACTCAGTCCACAAGCAACTGCATAATGCAATCTACTTATTGCAAAATCTTTAGTCACCATCGGCAAATTATACAATACCTATATACACAGTAGGTATCCACATTTGACTTGTGTGAGCAGGATCAATGTTAATCCACGGCGATGAATCTCTAAAGTAACGCAAAGGAGGCCGAAGGCGATGGTCAGTCCAATACATCCGGATATACCACTCCAACGTGATATCCTAATAGGAATTGAGAAAAACTGTAGTCATGGATATCTAAAACAGGCCAGTAAAATGGAACAAGAAAAACATTTAAAACTGGATTCTTTACGACATCCCATCACTACAGACCAAAAATATATTTAATGGCTTATTGACATGCCTCAAATATGATCTTACTAACATAAAAAAGAATGATTCTTGGGATGTCAGACTTAAAAACAAATAAAAATGAAAAATTCTTAAAATAGTTTGTACTTTTCCCAACCATACAAACTCAAGTTCTTCAAAATAAAGATAGGTCTCCAGCGGGGCTGAAATGGAGGTAGATTTATTAATGAGGTAGTTAATGACACAGTTTGTTCAAGCGAGTAGCCAAACCCTCTTGCCTGTCAAACATGCTTCACTATTGTCCTTAGGCTCAGGACCGCTAGGAGTGGTTGAGATGGGAAGGGTAGCTGGGAAAAGTAAAATTCCTTTTAAAATTTATCATATGTTCCTATACAAATATGAAACTTTTGTCCTTACAAATTGGGAGACTTGCCTATTGGTGGGAGAAAGCCCCCTAGAACTAAACATCGTTATGTTCTTCATTAACCTTGAAATGCCAGTTTCCCTGGTCCCATACATGAGTGCAGAAGAAGTTTAGTAACACCCTATCAGCTCATAGAGATGAGAAGTATTTAGTTGTGTAACTTGTACTCTTATAAAAGACAAACCTATCTCCCCTTAATCATTCAGCTAGAATTGCACTTTTGACCTTTAGGGTTGGGACTTGCAGGATGGTTGAGGTGGGAAATATAGCCATGAGACTGATTTGAGAATGGCCAGGGCAGAAGCTTCCATGGTCACCGACTCAAAAATTGAGCTTAAGTTGTCTCATTTAGACTATTCCTTCTCCTTTGCAAACTCTCCTCACATAAAGTAAATAGATTAGGATCAATGGTAAGTTTATTCATAAACCTCCCACACAATTTTCATCCTTTCTGGGAATTTGCATAAATCCTGCTTTGTCTCCATTATTAAGGCGAAGTCAACTGTCAACCATCCAAACCGAAAAAATAAGAGAGAATCGATATCATTTGATCCAGAGAGCAGCAGTGTGTCTTTGACAAGAAAACAGGCAGAGACATTGGCAGCATTCATTGCCTCTCATTTACTACCTCTTCATTGAATCACTGGTCATTCCAGCTCTGCTGAAGACATACCATTAGAGAGTTATTAGGTCCTTTGACTGGCCAGACAGTACTACATTGGATCCCGCTCTCTGGTTATGGCTCATTTTGTCTTTGCCTACACATACACCAAATAGTCTGACCTATTCTTACTGCATTCTCTTCTGTCCTCGTACACCTAACAACAATGAGATTACCTAACAATTCTTCTTCACTCAAAGGGGTTTACTACTACAATGTAATGTAATTGATCAGTGGCTACTTTCCTCTTGGTAAGAGTAGAAGAGACTTCAGCTATAGTACGCAGCACTTCTGGTAGAAGGACACTACAAAATCAAACCATATGATAGAGTTGATAGGGAAGCAATGTGGAATGTGATGAGGTTATATGGAGTTGGTGAAAGGTTGTTGCAAGCAGTGAAAAGTTTCTACAAAGGTAGTAAAGCATGTGTTAGAATAGGAAATGAAGTGAGTGATTGGTTTCCGGTGAGAGTGGGGCTGAGACAGGGATGTGTGATGTCACCGTGGTTGTTTAACTTGTATGTTGATGGAGTGGTGAGAGAGGTGAATGCTCGAGTGCTTGGACGAGGATTAAAACTGGTAGGCGAGAATCACCATGAATGGGAGGTAAATCAGTTGTTGTTTGCGGATGATACTGTACTGGTAGCAGACACAGAAGAGAAGCTTGACCGACTAGTGACAGAATTTGGAAGGGTGTGTGAGAGAAGGAAGTTGAGAGTTAATGTGGGTAAGAGTAAGGTTATGAGATGTACGAGAAGGGAAGGTGGTGCAAGGTTGAATGTCATGTTGAATGGAGAGTTACTTGAGGAGGTAGATCAGTTTAAGTACTTGGGGTCTGTTGTTGCAGCAAATGGTGGAGTGGAAGCAGATGTACGTCAGAGAGTGAATGAAGGTTGCAAAGTGTTGGGGGCAGTTAAGGGAGTAGTAAAAAATAGAGGGTTGGGCATGAATGTAAAGAGAGTTCTATATGAGAAAGTGATTGTACCAACTGTGATGTATGGATCGGAGTTGTGGGGAATGAAAGTGATGGAGAGACAGAAATTGAATGTGTTTGAGATGAAGTGTCTAAGGAGTATGGCTGGTGTATCTCGAGTAGATAGTGTTAGGAACGAAGTGGTGAGGGAGAGAACGGGTGTAAGAAATGAGTTAGCGGCTAGAGTGGATATGAATGTGTAGAGGTGGTTTGGCCATGTTGAGAGAATGGAAAATGGTTGTCTGCTAAAGAAGGTGATGAATGCAAGAGTTGATGGGAGAAGTACAAGAGGAAGGCCAAGGTTTGGGTGGATGGATGGTGTGAAGAAAGCTCTGGGTGATAGGAGGATAGATGTGAGAGAGGCAAGAGAGCGTGCTAGAAATAGGAATGAATGGCGAGCGATTGTGACGCAGTTCCGGTAGGCCCTGCTGCTTCCTCCCGTGCCTTAGATGACCGCGGAGGTAGCAGCAGTAGGGGATTCAGCATTATGAAGCTTCATCTGTGGTGGATAATGTGGGAGGTTGGGCTGTGGCGCCCTAGCAGTACCAGCTGAACTCGGTTGAGTCCCTGGTTAGGCTGAAGGAACGTAGAGAGTAGAGGTCCCCTTTTTGTTTTGTTTCTTTGTTGATGTCGGCTACCCCCCAAAATTGGGGGAAGTGCCTTTGGTATATGTATGTATGTAAGTTTATATGTGAAGGATCTAATTTAATGTTGTTATTGTTCTTGAAATATTTTATTTTGATTTTTTTTCTTTTCTTGTAGTTCATTTCCTAGTTTCCTTTCCTCACTAGGCTATTTTTCTCTGTTGGGGTCCTTGAGCTTATGGCATCTTTGCTTTTCCAACTAGTGTTATAGCCTAGCTTATAATAATAACAATAATAATAAAAAAAAAAAAAAGTTTGTATTCATGTAAGAACAAACTTTTGTTAAAATGTTATTTTTATTAATAAAATAAATTTTTGAATATACTTACCCGGTGATCATATAAGCTGCAACTCTGTTGCTCGACAGAAAAACCTACGGTCAAAATACGCCAGCGATCGCTATGCAGGTGGGGGTGTACATCAACAGCGCCATCTGTCGAGCAGGTACTTAGTACTCCAAGTAAACAAAGAACCAATTTTCTCCTCGGTCCACTGGGTCTCTATTGGGGAGGAAGGGAGGGTCCTTTAATATATGATCACCGGGTAAGTATATTCAAAAATTTATTTTATTAATAAAAATAACATTTTTCAATATTAAACTTAGCCGGTGATCATATAAGCTGATTCACACCCAGGGGGGTGGGTAGAGACCAGCATTACATGTTTACATTATTATGAGCTAAGTATTTTGTATTTCATTTTAGCAGTTATTCAAAATAACAAACATAAAATAAATAAGTACCTGGTAAGGAAGTCAACTTGAACAATTTACTCTGCCTTTTTAAGTACGTCTTCCTTACGGAGCCTCGCGATCCTCTTAGGATGCTGAGCGACCCCTAGGATCTGAAGTATCAAGGGTTGCAACCCATACAACAGGACCTCATCAAAACCTCTAATCTAGGCGCTTCTCAAGAAATGACTTTGACCACCCGCCAAATCAAGTAGGATGCGAAAGGCTTCTTAGCCTTCCGGACAACCCAGAAACAATAATAAAACATTTCAAGAGAAAGATTAAAAAGGTTATGGAATTAGGGAATTGTAGTGGTTGAGCCCTCACCCACTACTGCACTCGTTGCTACGAATGGTCCCAGAGTGTAGCAGTTCTCGTAAAGAGACTGGACATTCTTAAGATAAAAAGACGCGAACACTGATTTGCTTTTCCAATAGGTTGCGTCGATTATACTTTGCAGAGATCTATTTTGTTTAAAGGCCACGGAAGTTGCGACAGCTCTAACTTCGTGTGTCCTTACCTTCAGCAAAGCTTGGTCTTCCTCATTCAGATGGGAATGAGCTTCTCGTATTAACAGTCTGATAAAATAGGATAAAGCATTCTTTGACATAGGCAAAGATGGATTCTTAACTGAACACCATAAAGCTTCAGACGGGCCTCGTAAAGGTTTTTAAATAGAACTTAAGAGCTCTTCTAGTTCATTTCCAACCATACGATAAGTTTGGAATATCGAACGATATTGGTCAAGGCTGAGAAGGCTGCTCGTGTTTGGCTAGAAAACCAAGTTGTAGAACATGTAGCCGTTTCGGATGAGATTCCGATGTTCTTGCTAAAGGCATGAATCTCACTGACTCTTTTAGCTGTGGCTAAGCATACCAGGAAAAGTGTCTTTAATGTGAGATCTTTCAGGGAGGCTGATTGTAGCGGTTCGAACCTGTCTGACATAAGGAATCTTAGTACCACGTCTAAATTCCAACCAGGTGTAACCAAACGACGCTCCTTCGTGGTCTCAAAAGACTTAAGGAGGTCCTGTAGATCTTTATTGTTGGAAAGATCTAAGCCTCTGTGACGGAAGACTGATGCCAACATGCTTCTTTAACCCTTGATAGTGGGAGCTGAAAGAGATCGTTCTTTCCTCAGATATAAGAGAAAGTCAGCTATTTGAGTTACAGAGGTACTGGTCGAGGATACGGATACTGACTTGCACCAGTTTCGGAAGATTTCCCACTTCGATTGGTAGACTCTAAGGGTGGATGTTCTCCTTGCTCTAGCAATCGCTCTGGCTGCCTCCTTCGAAAAGCCTCTAGCTCTCGAGAGTCTTTCGATAGTCTGAAGGCAGTCAGACGAAGAGCGTGGAGGCCTTGGTGTACCTTCTTTACACGTGGCTAACGTAGAAGGTCCACACTTAGGGGAAGTGTTCTGGGAACGTCTACTAGCCATCGAAGTACCTCGGTGAACCATTCTCTCGCGGGCCAGAGGGAAGCAACTAGCGTCAACCTTGTCCCTTCGTGAGAGGCGAACTTCTGCAGTACCTTGTTGACAATCTTGAACGGAGGGAATGCATATAGATCTAGATGTGACCAATCTAGTAGAAAGGCATCTATATGAACTGCTGCTGGGTCCGGGATTGGTGAGCAAAATATTGGGAGCCTCTTGGTCATCGAGGTTGCGAAGAGATCTATGGTTGGCTGGCCCCAGGTGGCCCAAAGTCTCTTGCATACATCCTTGTGGAGGGTCCATTCTGTTGGAATTATTTGTCCCTTCCGACTGAGACAATCTGCCATGACATTCAAGTTGCCTTGGATGAACCTCGTTACTAGTGATATGTCTAGACCTTTTGACCAGGTGAGGAGGTCCCTTGCGATCTCGTACAATGTCAGAGAGTAGGTCCCTCCTTGCTTGGAGATGTACGCCAAAGCCGTGGTGTTGTCCGAGTTCACCTCCACCACTTTGCCTTGAAGGAGAGACCTGAAGCTTTTCCAGGTCAGACGTACTGCCAGTAGCTCCTTGCAGTTGAAATGCATTGTCCTTTGACTCGAGTTCCATAATCCCGAGCATTCCCTACCGTCTAATGTCGCACCCCAGCCTACGTCCGATGCGTCCGAGAAGAGAACGTGGTTGGGAGTCTGAACAGTCAGGGGAAGACCCTCTCTAAGGTTGATATAATCCTTTCACCAAGTCAGACAAGACTTTATCTTTCCGGAAACCGGGATCGAGACCGCTTCTAGCGTCTTGTCCTTTATCCAGTGAAAAGCTAGATGGTATAGAAGAGGACGGAGGTGTAGTCTTCCTAGTGACACAAAATGATCCACGGATGACAGTGTCCCTACCAGACTCATCCACAGCCTGACTGGGCAGCGTTCCTTCTTCAGCATCTTCTGGATGGATAGCAGGGCTGGGGGCTGATCGTCTTGTTCAGCAACGTCCTCATCAGAGGGTTCCTCATCCGAAACTGATGAGGAAACGGCAACGGAGTGGGCAACGTCTGACTCGCTGAATCCGGTCGCACTGGTGGATGCGTGACGGAGCCGGACGAAATATCATGGCACTGCTGCACAGTCTGTGAACTGTCAACAACCATGGGTGCGCGAGGAAGTACAGCGTCAACCCGAAACTGTCTAGACTGTCTGGGTTGTGCAGTCAACACCCTACCGGGTTGCTGAGGTTGACGCACTGCGTCACAACAAGTCACTTCTGCTGGTTGTTGAACGTCCTGAACGTCAACAACCACCTCCGAGCGTCGCTTAACTTCAACGTGTGACTGGCAACCCACACTGGGTCGCATCGGTGGAGGAACCACCTCAACTGGCAGACGCGAGTAGGTTACCTCAGCGTCAACAGGGGGCACAACCGACCGGTTGGAAGGTTGTTGGCCAGAAGGAGGAACCACCTCAACTGGCAGACGCGAGTAGGTTACCTCAGCGTCAACAGGGCGCACAACCAACCGGTTGGAAGGTTGTTGGCCAGAAGGTTCTTCTCCGCATTTAAGTCCTCTATCAAGGACGCAAGCTTGGACTGCATGTCTTGCAGCAAAGCCCATTTAGGGTCTACGGGAGCAGGTGTGGCAACAGACGGGGTTAGCGACTGAGGCGGAACCATTTACCATCCCTGAAAGCCTTGTTATGTGTGACATAATAGTACAGCAAAACTTCAAAGGCTTGACAAAAGGTGAGAAGTTGACCTGTTAACAACTTGGAGCGTCTCCTGGCTAGGCGCCAGGGCGAGTCTACCAGAATTGAGAAGTCTATCTGGGCAGAGGCATGAACTCCCAAGCCGAGAACTTCTCTCGTGTCCTATCAGACTCTCGCTCTATAAGCCAGTTTAAAAGAAGGGAAAACAAAGGCTGTATCCCTAAAACTCCTCCTGGTGCAAAAACCAGTCGCCTAGCCAACGTAACGCTCTCTAGGAGAGCGAGAGAGCACTAGCTTAAAAACAACGGCTTCGAAGTAGCTAGGCCTAGTGTAAGTTCTGACGTTTAGGCGAACGAGGAGCAGCAGTTACAAGATCCGGACGAAGATCCTTAAAAAATCATCATGATTTAATTAAAGTCCATAGGAGGCTAAGCAGCTTAAGGCTCCTCTCCAAATGACAGAGTCCTCAAGGGAATATCAGTAGGAGGGAGAACAGCACTTTCTCATCTACAGGAACCTTGTCCGATAAAAGCTAGGTTATCTCAGTGAGTCTCTCACTGGTGCATTAGTAGCAGACCAGAAGGCAACGTCATGTAACTGCTTGACAGTCTGTGAACTGTCAACAACTGAACTGTCAACCACAACAGGTGCGTGAGAACATACAGTGTTCACTCGAGACTGCTTTGACTGTCTATACTGAGCAGTCAAAACAACTCTAGAATGCGGAGGTTGACGCACCGCGTCAAAACAAAACAACTTAGACTGTTGTTGTGCCTCGCGAACGTCAACGGAAGGTTCCGTGCGTTACTGAACGTCAACATGCGGCTGGCAGGGTACACTGGAACGCATGGGTGGCGGGACTCTCTCAGCTGGAGTGCGGCAGAAGGTTGCCTCAGCGTCCACAGGACGCACAACCGTGTTGGTTGTAGGCTAGAGGTTGGTGCAGTGTCAACCTTCTCCGCACGAAAGTCCCGCATCAATGACGTTAACTGAGACTGCATGGTCTGCAGCACAGACCACTTAGGGTCTACAGGAGCAGGTGCGGCAACAGACGGTGTGACTGCCTGATGCGGTACCGCTTTGCCTCTCTTAGGAGGTGAGCAGTCGTCGGAAGACTGCAGCGAGTCCGAACTGACCCAGTGGCTACAACTGGGCCGTTGGACTTGCGCGGAAGGGACCGACTTGCGCTTAATAAGCTGCGAGACCTTGGTCCATGATTTCTTACGAGAA
Source organism: Palaemon carinicauda (assembly GCF_036898095.1). NCBI lineage: Eukaryota > Metazoa > Arthropoda > Malacostraca > Decapoda > Palaemonidae > Palaemon > Palaemon carinicauda. Next base: position 39,250,260 of record NC_090738.1, read on the forward strand.
ACCTCTTCCGCAGACGAGAAATAAATGGGCTCTCTCGTCTTTGTGTGGGTGGGGCGATCTTGGGTAGATACGCCCGAAACCACGGAGGGAAACGTCTGTTCGTTGATCAAGGCCTGACGAACCCATAAGTCGTTCGACATTACTTCTCCCCTGGGCTTGGGAGCTTGCAAGAGGTCCCGGACTAGGTGAACGACAGGCACGAACAGACGAACCCTCGGACGCAACACTGTAACACTTTGCGCATATCACTTTATCACTTCGATTTTCTGTTTTGCACTTATTTCACTGAAATCGAAACTTTTACTGATTTCTACCTGAAACACGCAATTCTACCCTTCATTAAAAGGTAGTAATTGCGAAATCAGTCGTATAATGCAGCTCATTAATACTAGCAAAAAACAGAAAACATATATAAAGATAAAAAATTCAGTGGCTGGGAAAGAGACTAAACACTAGTTCAAATAAACTACGTTTACAATCTCTCACCGCACATAGCCTGGGGACAAGAATAAAACCCTAGAAACGTTTTACCTTCTAACCCGTACAGCGACTAGGGAGGAGAGTAACACGAGAACAATGTTACCCGCTTGAACGGAACGTTTTCTCTCCTCTCTCTCCCTCCGTCTCTATCTCTCTCTCTCTTTCTCTCTTGATTTCGCACCTAAGAGAAGAGCCCAATTATATATCGTCAAAAAAACATGTTATTTTACTAAAGGAAAAAACTGAAAGGTTTTCCAAATAAAAAGTTCCTTTAATTTAGAATTTAAAACATTTAAGCTAAGAAAGAATGAACGAAACGTCAGAATCGATTTACTCTTACTGCAAAGTGAAACCGTGATACACTCTCTCTCTATCGTAACGATAGAGCGCATGTTGAACGTCCTGAACGTCAACAACTGCGTAGTCTAAAAAAACTAAACGTTAGTTCATCTTTGAAAACAGTACGAAGACTATCAAAGAAATTCTTTCATAAAACATTAAATTTAAAAAGTTTTAAATTCTTTAAAGGCTAAATACGATATAACGGGCTCAACGTTGATTAACTTCGGTTCCAAGTTAGGACCGCCTACTATCAGGAAAGGTCGCATATAAACAAAACATAAAAATTTATTTTTTTATATGTTTATAATAAAAGGAAAGTTAATCGAAGAGGCCTAATAAAGGCGGAGAGATATAAAATATATAGATCTATAACGTGTTAAGCAAAATTACTAAAAACCTAAACACACTTCCGTCTAAGGGAAGGGTCGGCCATTTAAAAGTGAAAGAGAGTCCATACTCTCTTTGTCACCATAATTAAATCTATCCAAAACGAGTTCAAGTTTTGAGATGAAGATAAAACTCCTGCATAGCGAAAGCTCAAAACTAGAATAGTGTACTTCACCAAATAGTTGTGAAAACAAATCCAGTTAGTAACAGCGTATTAGTAGGTCTTGCCGGTAGCCCGACAGAGAGAAAATTGGTTCTTTGTTTACTTGGAGTACTAAGTACCTGCTCGACAGATGGCGCTGTTGATGTACACCCCCACCTGCATAGCGATCGCTGGCGTATTTTGACCGTAGGTTTTTCTGTCGAGCAACAGAGTTGCAGCTTATATGATCACCGGCTAAGTTTAATATTGAAAAAACTATATTGTACTGTACTGCAGGGCTTTATAAATGATGACGATAACACAAACAATCATTATCGGATATCATTTCTTACCATAGAAGCTTCATCAATGGCAAAGATGTCACGTACTTTAACACTGAACACCACAGGCAAAACATCTAAGGAGCAAAAGACAAGATAAAATTAAAACAATATAAAAAGAAATTTTTAATTCTTATTTGTATACCATGACTAAACAATCATAAATGTAACTTTGTCCCCAATAAGAATAGGTTTACCTTACAGTTTTTAGTTCACTTTAGACATAAAATGCTGTAAAAATAATCTTGTCTCCCCTTTAAATAATAAGATTTAGCCTTTCAAAAATTATAATGATGAGGTGGCACTGATGGTAATGACTAAAACCTTACGTTTGTAATATGCCTAGGCAAAAATAACATATACATTGTCATATAGTGTACCTGTACTGTACACTAGAATTTAATTAAAAATATCAAGAAAAACTAAATCCCCAACTGATATTTAATCAGATACTACTAAACAATTACCTTCTCCAGGTGGGATTGGCACGGCAAATCTGTCATAAGATGCTGGAAAGAGACCATCACGACCATTATCATCAGCTTGCTCGGACCCATCTACTTCAGATGTAGAAGGCACGGTGAGGAGTGCCGATGCATTTGTGGGGTGAATCTGATCACTATGAGCTGGGAATCGGGAATGAAACAGCACCATCGATTCGTCGATATCATCCCTAAAATATAAAATAATTCATAGCTCTTTACCTATCTATTACTAACAAGTATAAGGGAAAGGAAAAGGCAAATACTGTACTGTACTGTACATTAGTACCTGGGGTTATCAGTAACATTGAATACAATCAAATTGGGATACAAACAAAAATAACAAATTTGGAGATAATTTGTATTTTTCCTAACATACAAACCTGGAGCTATTTATAGGGTATTACGTTCAGCAATGCTGAAAACTAGCCAAGGCAATTTTAGTGAGGGATAATTACCCCATCCGCTAGTTAGCGGAAGGGGGGTGGGGTAGACTGGCTACCCCCTCACTCACACCTGTCGGTTGAGCAACCACTTTTGCTTTCTGGCAGGATTTCTAGGGGGACAGGATGGCAGGCCAATTTGTATAAATAGCTCCAGGTTTGTATGTTAGGAAAAATACAAATTATTTCCAAATTTGTTATTTGTTCCGACACAGATACAAACCTTTCACTATTTATAAGGTGACTTACTCTTAGGAGGGAGGAAGTCCTACCAACTGGCCTTGGTTATGACCCAGGGTTCTTTCTAATTGATCTTTGATCTAATTAGTAGGAACCCTACCCTTGCTAAAATCAAAGTACAGTACTGTAGTTACAAGGTAACACAATGATAGCGGCCTGCAGAAGCTTGTGTGAGAGAGACTCGTGGCTTGTCTTTACGTAGGAACTCGAGGATAAGCACGAGTTCCAAGACATATCCAATAGCCTCCCTCAAGAGGTATTGGTGACCTAACAAAGTATCTATTAATACTCAGGATGCACAAGGAAAGTGAATCTTACCTGCAGAGGGGTGAGGTCAGCTATGCTGCGGTCTTGCGGAGCTGTTTCCCCAGGGGGGGAGAAGGTGAAAGAAAGAAGGGAGCCAGACATTCTTTTCATTCACCCCAGACTAACCCGGGTAACCTCAGCCCTCAACCCTCTGCTACTTGTCCATCAAGGAGCCCAAGGCACTAGATCACTTGTTGTGCGGCCACCACAGGACCAATGGAGAAGGTTTCCATGCTCCTGTGGGTTACGTCTTTCAGGTAGAGGGCTGTGAAGGTCGTCTGACGCTCCCACACGTCCTCTTGCATTACCTGTGCCACAGAAAAATTCTTCTTGAACACCAGAGACGTTGCAATGCCTTTGACGTCATGAGCTCTGGGTCGGTTGGACAGAGGAGGGTCTGGATTGAGAGCGTATTCAATTACTTTCCTGATCCAGGAGGAAATGGTATTTCTCGTGACCCTCCTCTTGCCCTTCCCTGTGCTGACAAAAAGCGCTTGTACACGGGGGCGAGCTTTTGTCGTTCTTTTTAAGTAGCACCTCAGACTCCTTACTGGACATAGTAACAGTTGGCCTAGATCTTCGGTTACAGAACGAAGACTCTCTATCTGAAATGGGCCAAACCTGGAGTCCGGCACACCCGGATTTTGAGTCTTAGCTACGAACTCATGGACGTAGTTGAGGATTACTTCCCCCCATCTCCTGGAGTAGGAGACATCAGCAGATAGACCATGAAGTTCGCTGACTTTCTTGGCTAAGGCCAGAGCGAGCAGGTACACCGTCTTCCACGTGAGGTGGCGATCGGAGGCCTGGCGTAATGGTTCATAGGGGTAGCCCTTCAGAGACCTGAGGACCGGAACCACGTTCCAAGAGAGAGGTCTTAGCTCTGCCTGGGGACAAGTAAGCTCGTAACAATGTATGAGCAAAGAAATTTGCAACGAGGAGGAAATACAACTCCTTTCAGTCTAAAGGCGAGACTCAAGGCTGAGCGGTAGCCTTTGACTACCGAGACCGAGAGAAGCATTTCTTCCCGAAGGTATACAAGAAACTCCGCTATACTGTAGTTGAAACAGAGGCATCAAGGGGAGAGATACCCCTTCAACGACACCAACCACAGAAAACTGATCACTTCGCCTGGTAGACTGCCTCTGTAGATCTCCTGAGGTGTCCAACCATTCTTTTCGCAACCGGTTGCGAAAAGCCTCTCTGTGTGAGTAGGTGCTGGATAGTCTCCAGGCGTGAAATCGAAGCAAATATACGGCTTTGTGGAAGATGTTGGCATATGGTTGTTTTAGGAGGTCGTGTTGTGGAGGGAGCTCCCTCGGGATCTCCGTGAGGAGATGCAGAAGGTCCGGGAACTATTCTGCGTGATGCCAATGAGGCTCATTTGCAAGTTGTTACTTGCTTGTACCTGGTTGAGGACTTTTCTCATCAGACAGAACGGGGGAAAAGCGTATGTGTCCAGGTTTATCCATCTTTGTTGGAAAGCATCTTGCCAAAGAGCTTGGGGATCCGGGACTGGGGAGCAGTACAATAGGAGCCTGAAATTCAGGGCCGTTGAGAACAGATCAACAGTCGGGGAACCCCACAAAGTCAGGACTTTGTTGGCTATCAGAGGATTCAAAGACCACTAGGTGCCAACTATCTGAGTCGCTCTGCTCAGCTTGTCCGCTAGCACATTCCGCTTGCCCAGAATGAAGCAGGCTGATAGGATCATCGTGTTGTCTTCTGCCCATCTGAGTATCTCTACTGCAAGATGGCACAGCTGCTGCGAAAAGGTACCGCTCAGTTTGCTCAGGTAAGCTACTACTGTGGTGTTGTCGCTCATCAACACCACGGAGTGCACCGCCAGGACCTGGTGGAACTCTTTAAGGGCCAGAAAGGCTGCCCTCATCTTTAAGAGATTTATCTGCTAGTACCTTTCTGATTCGGACCATTGGCCGGAAATGTAATGGTGCAGCACGTGAGCCCCCCACCCTTCTTTTGATGCATCCGAAAAAACATCAATTCCGGGGGAGAGACGAGAAGATCGACCCCTTTGCAGAGGTTCGGCTCCACCAGCCACCACCTGAGGTCCGACTGTTCCTCTAGCCTTATGCGGACTAGGTGATCCCGGGAATTGGTGTGCTGATTCCACTAGGATTTCAGTCGCCACTGGAGCGATCTCATCTGAGTCGACTGTTGGGGAGAAGTCGGGTCAGGGAAGAGAGGTGACCGAGAAGGTGAAGCAAATACTGCACTGGGAGCTCTTCCCGAATGAGGAAGACCTGTGCTATCTCCCTCAGTTTCTGAATTCATTCGTCTGATGGGAACTCTTTGTGCCTTAGGGTGTCTAATCGCATGCCTAGGTATACCAGTTCTTGAAAGGGCAGCAGATGAGACTTCTCGAGGTTTACCACGATCCCCAGATCCTGGCAAAACCTTAGAAGCTTGTCTCAGTGGCGGAGTAGGGCGGCTTCCGAGTCTGCCAGAATCAGCCAGTCGTCCAAGTATCTTAGGAGATGGATGCCAACTCTGTGGGCCCAGGATGATACTAGGGTGAATATTCTCGTGAAAACATGGGGTGCTGTAGAAAGACCGAAACACAGTACCCTGAACTGGTAATGCTTCTGATTGAACATGAATCTTAGCTACTTCCTGGAAGACGGATGAATTGGGATCTGGAAGTATGCGTCCTTTAGATCTAGAGTGCACATGAAGTCCCGTGGTCTTATAGCTTGTCTGACAGTGTCGGCCGTCTCCATCCTGAACGGTGTCTGCTCGGCAAAATTGTTCAGAGCTGAGAGGTCGATGACTGGTCTTCGGTCTCCAGACGCCTTTCTCACAAGAAAGAGTCGACTGTAAAAGCTGGGGACCCGTCAAGGGATCCCGAAGGGTCAGCGCAACGAGAAACTGAAGTTTCCCAGTCACGAAACTTTAGCGTGACTAAAGTTACGAGAGCCCAAGGGTTCAGTGTAACTCAGGTTACGAGACCCCAAAGGGTCAACGTAACGAGGAACCGAGGTTCCTGTCACGAGACCCAGAAGGGTCAGCGTGAATGATGGCACGTGAGCACGAAGGCTCAACGTTACAAGCGTTATGAGAACCCGAGGGTTCAGCGTAACAGAAACCTGAAGGTTTCGAGCCGCGTGAGCCCGAAAGGTCAGCACGACGGAGTCTTGAAGGACTCCTGATGTCATCTAAATCCGCAGGATCAACATGACGAGAGCCCAAAGGGTGATCGTCACGAGACCACGAAGGGTCAACGTGAGGAGAATCAGCATGTCAAAAAGACGTCTCCTCACAGCACGAGAGAACGTCCTGGGTGTAGAGGAGTTATAATCCCATCCACCCTACGAACCTCCGGAGAGGAAGGTTCAGCAGACACTGCCTGAGGGGGAGACTGATCGAGATCTACACATAAATCCTCCGCAGGGGTGGAGAGTTCCCCCGAAGGGAAACGTTGCTTATGACAAGGTTCTCGTTCCGCCCCTGAAGGAGAGCCATAAGCGTAAGGAGATCGCCGATGTAAAGAGGCAATCTTCTTTTGCGAACGAAAGATATGTTCCCCCGAAGGGAAATCTTGCCTCGGAGAGAGCCCTGCCACTGCCCCTGGTGGGTTAGCTAACTCCTCGGCGTCGGAACCAGACTCTAGGCCTGACCGACAGGCAACAGCGCCTGCGCCCACAAAAGGAGGATCAACCTCCACAGAGGAAGGAGATGACTGCCTTCTCTCCGCTCCCCTACGGAGGAGTTCGATGAGAACTTCCTTCGAAAGGGAGGCATCGACGCCCAGTGATGGCCACTAAGACACAAGGTCTGGAAAGGAACAGGCGATCCCTGGGGGAAGCGAAGGAGCCGACACCGGAAGGGCCTGGTCAAGAAGTAGCTTCGGGCAGAGATTTAGGCGTAGAAGAAGCAGAAATCCGCGATTTCTTCAATTTCGAGGAAAACCCCGAAAGCGAAAATTCGCGCTTAGACTTCTTCTTCTTCTTACGCTCAAACCTCTCCCACTGGGAGGCAGGCCACTCCCGACATTCGGAACAGGTGTTGTCCCGCGAACACTGACGTCCCCGGCATGCCGGGCACAAAGGGTGAGGGTCCGTCTCTACGGACGACATGAAAGTACCGCAGCGGCGGCCCTCCATACCTGGACATGTTCGCATAGCGGGACAATAACCAAACACACACCGATACACACAAACGAAAAAGGAATAGTAATAAAGTCAAGGAAGTTTTGTTGTAACAGGAGAGAGAGAGACAGCACGTCTGCACTCTACCGGGCCAAAGCAAAAGTGGTTACTCAACCGACAGGTGTGAGTGAGCAGGATAGCCAGTCTACCCCCACCCCCTTCCGCTAACTAGCAGATGGGTTAATTATCCTTCACTAAAATTATCTTGGCTAGTTTTCAGCGTTGCCAAAAGTAATACCCTATAAATAGCTCCAGGTTTGTATCTGTGTCAGAACAAATACTTGATTTGGGCTACAAGTCTAGCATTGACCTGCAAGCAAAAATTTTAAACCAAGGGCATTACTTGCGGCCAAGTTCTATATAAATAGGACTATCACAAAATGCGTAGAATTTCGCAGGTGTAATGAAATACTACAATATCTGTAAGCCTCATATCAATATGCTTTAAGTGTTTGATATGAGTCGAGATATCTCTCTCTGAATACTGTAATACCACAAATTTCTAAAATAATTTCTATTTTTCCTAGCTATACAAACCTGACTCATTCAAATGGGTTATTCCTAGTCTCGTTTTCTATAAACAAACGCTCAAAAGAAAAACAGGTTTGATTGCATCATAATACGGTTGCTAAGCAACCACAATGCATGGAGGCGCAGGAGGCTGTCGCATGATGTGCTTCACTCTCTTCTAGTCAAAGACTTGTGGGGCAGTGTGATCACCATTTGCCTGATTAACATTAGATACCCTTATATTGCAGAGAATAACTGATGGATCGCGGACATAGCCGCTACCACCATGTTTGCCGTTTCGGGACCTGAAAAGATTGGGGGAGGTCGGACGATCTATGAACCGGTACGAACAGTACCAGATTAGCAACATCAGCATTAATAGTGAGTAGGCTCTGAAAAGCAGCAGTGTAAATGTTATCATCTCTGCCTAAAAATAGCCAAAGACGGGAACTTTGAGGACCTGCTGGCCTTGAGGGAATTCTCAAACGCCAAGACTTGCATGGTAAACAAAGCTAGCATGTTTTTAGTTTGGTTAGAGCTTGCCATACCAAACCTGTGATTATGGATATGTAGAATCAATAGCACACCGCCTGTTATGGGTTTCGTGTGAGGAGGCTCCTCTAGGACATCCAAATGGCAGATGACACCATTTTAATAAACTGCAATGCTTCTAAACCACACATCAGGACCTCAAAGGGGGCTACATCAGCTGAGCTGGTGCTCGCATGTGCAACGAGGGACTCCAGAGAGTCATTAATGGTGCTAATATCATGGTCAAGTGGTAGTTCTACTTTTGAGATATATCATGGTCAAGTGGTAGTTCTACTTTTGGGATAACTGGTTGTTCAACTTTAGAATTATAGGACGAATCTTGGCTTTTCCTCGGACGTCCTTCCTTTCCCTTGTTGCATTCCTATTATGGCGGGAATAAAAGGCAGAGAAAGAGTCCAGCTCACTCCCATTATAAGAATATTTGCATCTAGCAGCAGAGTGCGAGGCAGAAGCATTAAGTTATTTTCATCAACCTACGTGGAGAGAAGAAATTCTCTGTAGGTTGCCATCTGGAGCGTCTATGATGCGGGGTTTGCCTACAGTGCTCAACAAAAGTGACATCATCTGCATCAGATGGCGGTGTAACTCACAGGAAAGAGGGAAAAGCTTCCTACCCCTTTTTCACTCCCAGTACGTGAAAAGAAGAATTGACCAAAACATAATATTGTCGTTGTTCTGAAGAATGTGTAATATTTGAAGCATACAGTACAAGTATACGGTTGTTCATGTAAAGCATTGGGTTTGCTATTTGCATAACTCGTGGCTTTAGGGTTGTCAGATCTAGCCAGTTGTTTATAAAATTACGCAGGGATTTTGAAATAATGTGTCGATATAGCACATTCCCTAAGGTGTGCAGTTTGTAAACAGGCTTGAGAATTGTAGCATACTCGTAGGGAGCGTTGTCAAGGCTGCCTTACGGAGGAATAACCTCACACGTTGAAATGGGGGTGCGTGGAGCGACGTCATTGTGAGTAGGCATGATAACTCGCCTGGACTTGTTGGCCTAACCAACTCTAGGAGGAATTTCATCACACACAAGAATGGCAGCAAGTGGAGCGATGTCATTACAAGTGGGCATGACAACTCGCTTGGTTCTGTTGGGCTGAGCAACCTGCAGAAGAATTTCATCACACACAGGAATGGCAGCGTGTGGGGTGACGTCATCAAGCGTAGTAACGCAGCATGTACAGACTTGTTACATAGAACATTCAGCCTGGCTGAACCATGAATAGACAATACTCAGGGAATTAATGAAGGTTTTGTCACGCTTGACTAATTTGCACTCGTAGGATTAGAAGGAGAAGAAGGCAACTGTTTAGAACAGCTTGGGATTGCCAAGTCTTCAGGTGTATTACAGATTATCATTTCGGACAGAAAATATATGTTTTCCTGTAGTAAATAACGTGATTTGACCAAATTTGACCTTCATTTCAACCACAAACAAACAGAACAACCAGTTTGACTAACTTTAAGTAGCCGAACTGGTGGTTGTTGTTGCTGTTGAAATGAAGGTGAAAACCGGTTAGATCCCGTTATTTACTACAGGAAAACATATAATTTCTGTTAAAATGTTTAAATATAATGGGTATTGTTCCAATTCGAGCTCACTTCACTCACAAGTACTGGCAAACGGTAATGTTGAGCAGCGCACGCTAACATTAGCATGTTACACTAACATTAGCAATGTTACGCTAACATTAAGAATTACAATAATTACGTTAACATAATCAACACTAAATATAATGGATCTTGTTCCGCCACTAGCTCGCTCCGCTCGCATGAAAATAAAACATCAAGCTCGTATGTACTGGCAAGCGGTAATGTTGAGCTGTGCATGCTCAAAAACTAGTATACTGTAACTAACACATTAAGATCAAAGAAATTAATGACTTACTGTACTTTCATAACCGGGACGACGAAACGAGGGTCACCGGGGTGTTGTGACTGTGACATCTTAACTTCTGTATATCCACATCGCCGTTTCTTCTTTGTGTTAGCTATCTCAAATGTTGGATTATTACATTATGAGATTTAAGAAAATTATCAACATTGGATGCCGTACCAAAGAATTCACCGAAATGCATTTAAGTATGGAATACTGCAGTCGTTACTAGTTTTTATAACTTCCATCGTAAAATACGCAAAAAGACTTCACTTAAACTAACAAAGACCTGACTAGGACAAAGGTTTCCACGGAAGAGGATTTGTTGGAAGTTGGGGTTGGGAAATATTAAACCCCCTCTGCAAACTTTCCATACGTATAGGTTCGTGATTGGTGAACGGAAAAACAACGTAGTGTAGAGAACAAACATGAATGAACTAGAATGGGAAACTTGTCCAGAGCAAGTATTTATGTGAAATCTGGGTAGGACAAGGTAATAACAAAATGTATAAAGGAATAATAGCAAGATAAAATGGAGTGTATAATAAATAATATTTAATGGGAATATAAAATGAGATGATTTTATAAGATATCGGATAAAACGTATAATTCAAGGGTCAAACGTATTACGCATACATGGGTATTACATAAAAGGAATGGTATAGCTGTATTGGATCAAGTAAAATACTTGAATAAACCGGGTGAAGTCGTATATTTGAATGTGGTGGGTAAAATGACGTAGAAAATGGGGAGGGGTTATACGAGAAGATGTAATCCAATTGGTGGAGGCAGAGTTTATGTGCAGGTGGGATGAGTTTATGCGCAGAAGGTCGAAAATTGCTATGCACAAACGAACGAACGAGAGCGACTACAACCGACCCGTAGAATGTCAACAAATAAATGAAAAATATACCATTAGTATAGGATATAGATAATTAGCGTATTTTTTCATCGGTTAATTATACATCGAAGAAGGTAATGCCTAGAGAAGAAAAGGCTTGTTTTACCCCCCCCCCCAAAACCCCGAGTTCCCACTGGGGGTCCCCCATTATTGGCGGATATAGATATATATATATATACATTTCTGAAACTATTCATTTGCAACAGGAACGAGTGTCATTTTCGAAGAGAGCGGACCTTTTTCTATAGAAAAAAATAGTTTTTTCCCTAGGTTATATTACCCTGTAATACAGTACAATAATGCCCACAGCTGAAACATATAGGGATGAAGAATCCTGGAACGAGTCCTGGGAACTCTTTAGAGGACATCGATGCCAAGGATCCCTGGGTGTAGGAGGCAAGCCTGGCTCGTGGAAACGAGGAGACGTAATAAGGGTCTTTCAACAAGGCTGCTTCATTACAAGGGGAAATAGCAGGCTCAACTCTAGGTTTCCAGGAACAGAAATATGGAGAGACTTTCAACGCTCGGATTGGAGATACTTTAAGGAGAAGAAAGATCTTCTCTGAATAATCATACACATCAGGTTCCCCACTCAACACACTCGTGGGAGGTGAGGGAGATATATTCACAATAGGGTAATCAGGGACAAAGGGTACTGAAATCAGATCTGGCTCAGGGATGCTCAGCGGCCCCATTACCGTAGGATATATCATGGTCTATCTTATCAACTATTTATTTGCGAAGGGAATAAAGTTTATTTTTAAAGAAAACTCGAGTTTTTCTATATATAACCCCATTTATTTATTAGTAGAATTTGTCCCGTGTTGTTCAATAATAATACTTGGGGGGAGGGGGGAAACAGGATGAGGATTAACATCTACCAAACTAATGCATGTGTTACTGGGACGTCCATTACGCCCGCTTGTTGTCAATTGTAATATTTCATTAACATAAGTTGTGATCTTCTAATCAATTAGCAAGACCACATACTCAAACGGAATTCCTTAAACAACTAAACAAGTTATCAAACATGTTCTTACATTCAACAATTTCTTAGGCTAGACTGTCCCCTTAACTTTACCAGAATTTCTTGTTGAATGTTAAGCTTACCAAACACTTCATAATCTAGAGTCCAAGATAAGACCAAGTTGAACACTGCTATTCCTTATTCTGAGATACTAGGGTTAATAACATTTGTTATTGTATGAAGTAAGCTATTTCCCAAATATCAATGAAAGACACATGACAGTCACTCAGCTGGAGCGGAAGAATACAATATTAGTTACTGTAACTACACACAAGTTAAATGCTGCATAGATATGATAAATTGTGTGGAGAAAATACACGTATTTATAAAAGAAAAAAATTAATTTTCGAATAATTACGAGAATATATATTATTAATTAACACAATCAAACAAGAACTACTTCATTAGTCCTGTAAAATAAAAATTTGACTTATATATTAAATTCGATTTGTGTTGTACAGGACTTATTTATTGAAATAAGTCGAAACTTTAAGATATTTTCATGTTCCATCCGATAATCAAGGTATAAAATTGCATGTCACATCATTCAGTCATTGGTGCAGGGTGAAAAATTAGGCGATTTTTCATTAAGAGGCGTTCATATGCGATAATGCGTATTTAAATCAAATAATATCTAATTAACAAACTGGTTTCTTTATGAATAGTCAGTTATTAAAAACAATTAGTGTAAAACTTCATAAAGAAAGGAGGATAAAGGTATCTATTTCGTAGCCAATCAAATTTCAAGCATACTAAAAGTTCATTCATTGACTCGTCGACCGTCGTGTTTGGCATGTTGTGATAGTAAGTGTCAGTAACAGCTGTTTTTCCAGCTTCATCATCGTTCCTCATTCTAAGTACATTTTATTGAATGCAATTGACATTTTCCTGCTAAAGAAACGTTTAAATGGTGAAAAGAACTCAAAAAGCTTTAGTGGAGTGCTAAAACGAAAACAAACAAACGGAATTTGTTATAGCAACTGGATCCAAACATGGCGTCCATTGTCGCGCGGAAAGTTTTATTACAGTGACCAATAGGAAAACATGGATTTATTATTTGAGTCCTAATACAGTACACCAGGTGAGTCCCATTCATTTATCGTTTAGAATTTATTCATAGTTTTCCTGGAATAACTTGTTCCTCTTTTCCATTGCTGAATGCTCGAAATTTCTCACTCATGGTTCCGACACTCTGATGCTGTAGAATCTGTAGATCACCATTTGGGACTTTATCGCGTGAGGACATCGATAATTATTTCGGTGACTTCTAATTCGCATGTGAAACTAATGATAATGATGTTAATTAAAATAATAACTGGAGATTGAATTATTGATTATGAGTTATTTGGCATCCTGAAATAATAACGGGAGAAGAGCTTGTGCAAAGAAGATATTCTTCTCTTACTCTTGTTATTTTGAAGTTTTTATCCACTTGTTAGTTTCAAGGTTTCATAGTTTATATGTGAAAGATTAGTTTTAATATTATTGTCTTCAAACTTCTCTTGTAGTTGTCCTTATTTCCTCTCCTCACTTGGCTTATAACATCCTGCTTTTCCAACTGGGGTTGTAGCTTAGCAAATAATAATAATAATTTATTATTATTATTATTATTATTATTATTATTATTATTATTATTATTATTATTATTATTATTATTATTATAAGGTCTGCTTTTCTGGTCCTTTACAGCAGGAGAACCCTACTCTCGACAGGACGTCCACAGTCATTTCATCATGTTTATTCCAAGGCATTCAACATTTCACACCACATATTGCTCGTTTATTGTCAAATCCACACATTCGAATTACTTAGAAAACAAGAAAGTCTTCAGTTTTCCTTTGAAAGCCTTAATATCTTCAGCCTTTCCCTTTCGAATGGCTAGTGCGACCTTATTGTATAGTCTCGTGGCCGCTTTTTAAAGGCTCTAGTCTGGAGCCTGCAGTAGATATTCGGTTAACTATTCCTGTGTCAACACGATTTGTTGGCTCTACAATATGTAGCAATTCTCTTAGATATTCTAGACGTCCGGTGCTCATAACTTGATGGGTTATTATACATAATTAAACTCCATTCTTACTTTAATTGGCAGCTAGTGTAAATCAATAAGTGTAGGAGTAATCCTTTCTAGGGGTGGGACACCTTTTATCAGTCTTGCTTCTCTGTTTATGTTTTTTTAAATATTTAACTTAGCCGGTGAATATATAATAGCTGACGTCAACGGCGGCTCGACAGAAAAACACAAAAACTCGCGAGCGATCGCTATGAAGGTTGCGGGTGTGCCCACCAGCGCCAACTATCGGCCAGATACCGCATATACATGTAAACAGCTCCAGTTCTTCTCTGTCGGTCTGATCGACAAGTTGATTCCATTACTCGCTGTTAACCTGGAGTTTTTCAACAGTCTTGGTGAAGTACTTCTTTTTGGTTTGAGCTTTCGCAGTGCAGGTGTTTTATCTTCAACTTAAACTCTTGAACTCTTTTTTGGATAGATTTAATTGTTGATGACTTTGGATTGTTTTTTGGACTTTCTTTGACTTTTCAAAATGGCTGACCCTTCTCCAATTCCTAGATTTCGTAAATGTAATGCTAGGGATTGTAATAAGCGTCTTCCAAAGGCCTCTCTCGACCCACATACTGTGTGTTCTAATTGTCGGGGTAAAACCTGTCAATTAGGAGATCGGTGTGATGAGTGCGTGGGCCTTTCGGAATTCGATTGGCTTGAGTTTGACAAGTATTCTCGTAAGCTAGAGAGAGATAGGGTGAGGAGAAGTTCCTCTAGATCGTTAGAATTTTCCTCCTCCCATGCCCCTGAACCTAATCCTTCACCAGTAGTAGTTGTGCCTGAACCCTCTACTAGCACTCAGGAACCATCAATGCGGGATATGTTACGTGCCATTCAAACTTTGGGCGAGAGAGTTGAGTCGTTAGCTACGGACCGTAATCAACTCATGGCGGATGTAAAAGAGTTAAAGTGTCAGAGTGCCACATTAGAAAATCGTGGGGAGAAAGTGATTAGTGCGCAAAGTGTTATCAGTGTTGCGACAGAGGGTTCGTCTGTTCGTGCCTGTCGTTCGCCTAGTCCGAGACCTCTTGCAAGCTCCCATGCCCCAGGGAGAAGTAATGTCGTAGGACTTATGGGTTCGAGAGGCTTTAACCAACGAACAGACGTTCCCTCTATGGTTTCAGGCGTGTCTCGTCAAGACCGCCCCTACCATAAGACGAGCGAGACGGTTTTCTCCTCGTCATCCGAAGGCTTATCGCGTAAGAAACCGTGGAGCAAGGTTTCGAGACCCTTAAAGCGAAAGTCAGTCCCTTCAGGACAGGTCCAGCGTCCTGGTTGTAGCCATTGGGACAGCTCTGACCCTGTGCAGTCATCGGAAGACTGCTCGCCGCCTAAACAGAAGCGTAACACAGGCTCCGAGAGTCTTAGTGTAGGCAATGTTTTGCAGTCACAGACGTTACCCTCGTCTCTTACCGCACCCAATCCCGTTGATCCTAAATGGGTTGTACTGCAAGACATGCAGAATAAGCTTGCCTCTCTTATGGAGGACTATTCTGCTGAGCAGGTTCACGATGATCCTCGCCGCTTAGCTGATCGAGATCCTGGCCGTCAGCCGCCCAAACGAGCCTTTGCTCGTCCTGTTGACGTTGACGTTACAAAGTCACGTGAGTCACGTTTTGTAGAGCCTCACTCGATGCAGTCCCGTGTTGACTTTCAGCCGCTTGTGGACGTTCAGCCGCTGCCGCATGCTCGTGTTGACGTTCAGGACGTTCGCCAACCAGCGAAGTTGACTTGTTTTGACGTTGAGCGTCAAGCACCGCAGTCAAGAGTTGTTTTGACTGCTCAGTCTAGGCAGTCAAGGCAGTCTCGAGTTGACGTCGAGCGTCCTCCCGCTCCTGTTGTTGTTGCTAGTCAGTCTGTTAAGCAGTTACATGACGTAGCGTCCTGGACTGCTACTGATACTCCGGTGCGTGTGGACTCTGCTTGTCAAGCATTGCCACCAAGGCAGGTCTCTCCCTTGCTTGAGACTCAGCAGTTGTCGGACGAAGCTCCTTCAGATGAGGACGTTGCTGATCCTCATCCTGATGATAATCCTTCAGATGTAGATGAACCTAAGGCTGTTCCTCCTTCGATGGATTTTAAAAAGATCATGATGATTTTCAAGGATCTTTTTCCAGATCACTTTGTTGCTGTTGCTCCTCGTTCGCCTCCGTCTGAGTTTGCTCTAGGCTTAGCTGCTACCAAGCCAGCCTTTACTAAGCTAGTGCTTTCTCGCTCTTCTAAGAGGGCTTTACGTCTTCTAGGCGACTGGTTGGATACCAGGAGGAGTTTGGGGAAGACGGCCTTTGCCTTCCCTCCTTCTAAGCTTGCTTCTAGATCGAGCGTCTGGTATGACACGGGAGAAGTTCTCGGCTTGGGAGTCCCTGCCTCTGCCCAGGGTGACTTCTCAAGCCTCGTAGACTCTCCCCGTCGCCTGGCCATGAGACGCTCGAAGATTTGTTGGTCCTCCTCGGACCTTGACCATCTGCTTAAAGGCGTATACAGGGCCTTTGAAGTGTTTAACTTTCTTGACTGGTCATTAGGAGCATTAAGTAGGAAGATCTCGTCTGCCGACCAAGATGTTTCCTTACTTATCATATCCTGTATGGATAAAGCCATCCGCGATGGCTCCAATGAGCTCGCCTCCACCTTTACGTCGGGAGTCTTAAAGAAGAGAGAAACCCTTTGCTCTTTCCTTTCGGTAGGAGTTACTCCCTGTCAGAGATCGGAACTGCTCTTTGCTCCCTTATCAGCGGCCTTGTTTCCACAACAGCTGGTTAAGGATATAGCTGCTTCGCTTGTGCAGAAGGACACCCATGACCTGATGGTGTCCTCTGCTCGCAAAGGGGCTCCTTCTTCATCCTTTGCTGTGAGACCCAGGATCGAGACTCCTGCGTCTAGATTTATCCCGCCCTTTCGTGGCAGAGCTCCCAGCAGGGGAGGCTCTCGTGCCGAGGGAAAGAGAGGTAAGAAGAGAGGAGCCAAGTCCTCCCGTGGCAGAGTCTGACTGCCCACAGCCTCAGACAGCGGTAGGTGCCAGATTGAAGAGCTTCTGGCAGGCCTGGGAGAAGAGGGGTGCAGACCAAGAGTCTGTTCTGTTGCTCAGAGAGGGGTACAAAATACCGTTTGTACGCAAACCTCCTCTAGTAACAACTCCCATAGACCTCTCTCCCAGGTACCGAGAGGAGTCAAAGAGACAAGCCCTAAATCAAGAAGTGTCTCTGTTGCTAGAGAAGGGAGCGGTGGTGAAAGTCTCGGACCTTCAATCACCGGGGTTTTACAACCGTCTCTTCCTAGTCCCAAAGCATACAGGAGGTTGGAGGCCGGTGCTAGACGTCAGTGCGCTCAACGTTTTTGTTACAAAAACAAAATTCACGATGGAGACCACGAAGTCCGTCTTAGCAGCGGTCAGAGAGGGAGACTGGATGGTCTCTCTCGACCTACGAGATGCGTACTTCCACATTCCTATACACCCGGATTCCCAACCGTTTCTGAGGTTTATTTACAGGAATGTGGTGTACCAGTTTCGAGCCCTGTGCTTTGGCCTCAGTCCTGCTCCTCTCGTGTTTACGAGGCTCATGAGGAATGTGGCAAAATTCCTCCATCTATCGGGAATCCGAGCCTCCCTGTACTTGGACGACTGGCTTCTCAGAGCATCGTCCAGTCATCGCTGTCTGCAGGATCTACATTGGACGTTGGGTCTGGCCAAGGAGTTGGGACTTTTGGTCAACTTAGAAAAGTCCCAACTGATCCCATCCCAGACTATTCTATATTTGGGGATGGAGATTCGCAGTCCAGTTTTTCGGGCTTTTCCGTCTGCCACCCGAATAGAACAACCCCTGCTCAAAGTCCAACTAATGCTGAAAAGAGAACGTTGTTCAGTCAGGAGTTGGATGAGTCTCGTAGGGACTCTCTCATCCCTGGAGCAGTTTGTCTCGCTAGGGAGACTACACCTTCGGCCTCTCCAGTTCCATCTAGCCTCTCACTGGAACAAGGGCAAGACTTTAGAGACGGTATCAATCCCAGTCTCCGAACCAGTAAAGGCATGCCTGAAATGGTGGGACAGCAATATCAGTCTGAGAGAGGGACTATCCCTAGCAGTCAAGAACCCAAACCACGTGTTGTTCTCAGACGCGTCGGATTTGGGTTGGGGTGCGACCCTGGACGGTCGGGAATGCTCGGGTCTGTGGACCTCAAGTCAGAAGAGCATGCACATCAACGGCAAGGAGCTATTAGCAGTCCACTTGGCCTTGATGAAATTCAAAAGCATTCTTCGAAACAAAGTGGTAGAGGTCAACTCAGACAACACCACAGCTTTGGCGTACATCTCCAAGCAAGGAGGCACACACTCCCACACGCTGTACGAGATCGCAAGGGACCTTCTCATATGGTCAAGAAATCGAGGCATCTCCCTGTTGACGAGATTCATCCAGGGGGACTTGAACGTCTTGGCAGACTGTCTCAGTCGGAGGGGTCAGGTGATACCCACGGAATGGACCCTCCACAAGGACGTGTGCAAGAGTCTTTGGGCGACTTGGGGTCAACCCACCATAGACCTCTTTGCCACCTCGTTGACCAAAAGGTTACCGATCTATTGCTCACCAGTCCCAGATCCAGAGGCGATCCACATAGACGCATTTCTACTGGATTGGTCTCATCTGGACTTATATGCATTCCCACCATTCAAGATAGTCAACAAGGTACTGCAGAAGTTCGCCTCTCACGAAGGGACAAGGTTGATGTTGGTTGCTCCCCTCTGGCCCGCGAGAGAGTGGTTCACCGAGGTACTTCAATGGCTGGTAGACATTCCAAGAAGTCTTCCTCTAAGGGTAGATCTCTTACGTCAGCCCCACGTAAAGAATGTTCATCAAAGCCTCCCCGCGCTTCGTCTGACTGCCTTCAGACTATCGAAAGACTCTCAAGAGCTCGAGGCTTTTCGAAGGAGGCAGCCAGTGCGATTGCGAGAGCTAGGAGAGCTTCTACCATCAGAGTATACCAGTCGAAGTGGGAAGTCTTTCGAGACTGGTGCAAGTCAGCATCTGTGTCCTCTTCCAGTACCTCTGTAGCCCAAATCGCAGATTTTCTTTTACATCTGAGAAATGTTCGCTCCCTCTCAGCTCCCACTATTAAGGGCTACAGGAGCATGTTGGCTTCGGTCTTTCGACATAGAGGCTTAGATCTTTCCAACAATAAAGATCTCCAAGATCTCCTTAAGTCTTTCAAGACCTCTAAGGAACGTCGTATGGCAACTCCTGGATGGAACTTAGACGTGGTCCTAAGGTTCCTCATGTCAGACAGGTTTGAGCCATTACATTCAGCCTCCCTGAAGGATCTCACCCTCAAGACGCTTTTCCTAGTGTGCTTGGCTTCGGCTAAAAGGGTCAGTGAAATTCATGCCTTCAGTAAGAACATCGGCTTTTCTACAGAGAAAGCCACATGTTCACTTCAACTTGGTTTCCTGGCCAAAAATGAACTGCCTTCTCGTCCTTGGCCTAAGTCTTTTGATATACCTTGCCTGTCAGAGATCGTAGGCTACGAACTTGAAAGAGTGCTGTGTCCAGTTAGAGCTCTTAAGTTCTACTTAGCTCGTACTAAGTCATTACGAGGTGGATCTGAGGCCTTATGGTGCTCAGTTAAGAAACCATCATTACCTATGTCAAAGAATGCTTTGTCATATTTTATCAGATTTTTAATCCGAGAGGCTCATTCTCACTTGAATGAAAAAGACCGATGCTTGCTTAAGGTTAAGACGCACGAAGTAAGAGCTATAGCAACTTCCGTGGCCTTTAAGCAAAATAGATCTCTGCAAAGTATTATGGACGCGACCTTTTGGAGAAGCAAGTCGGTATCCGCGTCATTTTACTTAAAAGATGTCCAGACTCTTTACGAGGACTGCTACACACTGGGTCCATTCGTTGCAGCGAGTGCAGTAGTGGGTGAGGGTTCTACCACTACATTCCCTTAATTCCAATATCCTTTTAATCTGTCTCTCGAAATGTTTTTAATCTTGTTTTTGGGTTGTACGGAAGGCTAAGAAGCCTTTTGCATCCTGGTTGATTTGGCGGGTGGTCAAATGTCATTTCTTGAGAGCGCCCAGATTAGGGGTTTGATGAGGTCCTGTTGTATGGGTTGCAGCCCTTGATACTTCAGCTCCTGGGAGTCTTTCAGCATCCTAAGAGGATGGCTGGGCTTCGTGAGGAAGACAGACTAACAAGGCAGAGTAATCGTCTAAGTCAACTTCCTTACCAGGTACCTAAATATATTTGGGTTTTGTTATGATATAACTGTCAAAAACTCTAAGCATATACGCTGTAAACTTTATTAATTCTGGTCTCTACCCACCACCATGGGTGTGAATCAGCTATTATATATTCACCGGCTAAGTTAAATATTTAAAAATGATATTTCGATTATAAAATAAATTTTTGAATATACTTACCCGGTGAATATATAAATTAAAGGCCCCCCCTTCCTCCCCGATAGAGACCCAGCGGGATGAGAAGAACTGGAGCTGTTTACATGTATATGCGGTATCTGGCCGATAGTTGGCGCTGGTGGGCACACCCGCAACCTTCATAGCGATCGCTCGCGATTTTTGTGTTTTTCTGTCGAGCCGCCGGAGATGTCAGCTATTATATATTCACCGGGTAAGTATATTCAAAAATTTATTTTATAATCAAAATATCATTTTAATGGATTAAGTTGCATTTTTGGTAGATTGTGGTAGATGGAGTTACAGTAGTCAATCGTGGCAATAACAGTTTGTCACAAGTTTCTTTACAGAATGTTCATTCAGGTACTTTTTTTTATCAAAGCAATGTTTCTAAGATTATATCCAACAGCTTTTACTACATTATCTATTTGGGCATAGAAGGACAGGTTACAGTCAAACAATACTTGTAGATAGCGAACTTGACTAGATATCGGGCCAGAGTTGTTTGAATATCGCCCAAGTTTCTTAAGATATTTTTCTTACCAACCACTATAAACTCAGTTTGGTTTAGTTTCAGTAATGTCGTCTATATCATTTATGGAGGAGTAAAATTGTGCATCATCTGCAAATAGTTTGAACTTCAATCCATGCCTTTGTTGTATTTTAGACAGACCAATGATATGGATATAGAATAAGATTGGCCCCAGTGCACTCCCCTGAGGTACCCCTCTTTTTAAAAGTTCATATGATGAATAAGAGTTTCCAATTTTCACACAGTAGTTTCTGTCAACCAAGTAGTGTTGTAGGTATCAAAAAGCTTTGCACTGTAAAGTAAAAGTTCATCGATTGGACACAAAGGTAGGACAAAACAAATGAGACTGGAGATAACTGAGGATAAAGTAAAATTATTAAGATTGGGTCTAGGGGCTGGATAGATAATGCAAATACCATTATTTGCTATATCATTATTTTTAGTAAATGTCATACACACACACGCACACGCGCATGCTGACACACACTGCTAGGTAGTAGCAAGGTCTATAGACCTTGGGTAGTAGGTTGACCAAGGCACTAGCCACCCATTGAGATACTACAGCTAGAGAGTTATGGGGTCATTTGACTGGCCAGACAGTACTACATTGGATCCTTCTCTCTGGTTACGGTTTATTTTCCCTTTGCCTACTCATACACCGAATAGTCTGACCCATTCGTTACATATTCTCCTCTGAACTCATACACCTGATAACACTGATATTACCAAACAATGCGTCTTCTCTCAAGGGGTTAACTACTGTACTATAATTGTTCAGTGGCCACTTTCCTCTTGGTAGGGGTAGAGGAGATTCTTCAGCTATGGTAAGCAGCTCTTCTAGGAGAAGGAGACTCCAAAATCAAACCATTGTTCTCTATTCTTGGGTAGTGCCATAGCTTTTGTACCATGGCTTTCCACTGTTTTGGGTTAGAGTTCTCTTGCTTGAGGGTGCACTCGGGCATACTATTCTATCTAATTTCTCTTCCTCCTGTTTTGTTAAAGTTGTTATAGTTTATAAAGAAAATATTTATTTCAATGTTGTTAATATTCTTAAAATATTTTGTTTTTTCTTGTTTCCTTTCCTCACTGGGCTATATTCCCTGTTGGAGCCCCTGGGCATAATATTATAGCATCCTGCTTTTCCAACTAGGATTGTAGCTTAGCAAATAATGATATATATATATATATATATATATATATATATATATATATATATATATATATATATATATATATATATCGGAAGGCTGGTCAGACAGTTCAAAAAATAGTCTTACGAGTTTACCTAAAAGACTGTTTCAACTGCGGCTTTCAAAGGTGTCCTGCGACCAAGAGTATCATGGGACTATACCATTAACCAATTGCATATTTCATGAAATATCAAATGAATGTCTAAGACCCTTCAATGGAAGCTTATATATCACAGTAATCTATAATAGAATGTAAACTTGTTGGAATGAAGTTTTAATATTAGAGTAAAAGCCGATCCTCTTTTGTTTTGTAGCGGGAAGACGACTATCCAAAGGAATCGTTATTCTTATGTTTCTGTAGATGTTAAATTAAGCGTAGAAAATTTATACAATTTCACATTTATTCGCATACTTATCTAATTTGTACGTCATAACGTGCTCCCGATACGATATAAATTTTACGTTCTATATTTTAGCTATATTTATTGTTAATCAATGTG
This sequence comes from Palaemon carinicauda, assembly GCF_036898095.1. Classification (NCBI taxonomy): domain Eukaryota; kingdom Metazoa; phylum Arthropoda; class Malacostraca; order Decapoda; family Palaemonidae; genus Palaemon; species Palaemon carinicauda. The sequence goes on from NC_090738.1 coordinate 39,273,160, forward strand.
ACACAGATCCATAATATTGCTCTTAGATTTAAAAGCCCTCGATAAAATATATACTTCCTGTATAATATAAAATTTACTTGAACGCGAATATACGAAATATTTATGAAGCAGCAATAGACATACGTGTCCCCCCCCCCCCAGGTGTTTGTACATATACATTCTTATAGGCATTTTTCGGGTTTTTATTAGCTAATGCTGACTTCAAAGAACTCGGCAACTGAATAGCCGAATTTAAACCTTTCCACGTTAAGAGAAGGCTACCAGTATGTTTATCTGCAAGACGAGAGGGACTGGAAGCAGGAAAGAGGCGTGCAGCCTCACACCATATGTTAAAAAAAGTGCAAATTAATTGAAGTTTACTAAGACCGTAGACTGAAATGTGCATTGAATAAATGTAGTATTTAATCATTCACTGGTAACAACTTATCTCACAGCTATTAAAGCGAAAATAGGAGAGAGAGAGAGGGGGGGGGGGAAATTCTGCGAAGTAATCCTAAGTAGGAAACATGTTTTGTAACGTACATTAATTGAGTTGGTGATAAAGAGTTAAAAAGCAACAATAATGTTTAAATTTATTGATATGAATTTAAAATGTCTTAATGACAGATAACATTAAAGTAATCGTATTATAGCTAACAGGAGGAAGGGCACAATTCGTGTATTATTATTATTATTATTATTATTATTATTATTATTAGCTAAGTTATAACCCTAGTTGGAAAAAGCAAGATGCTATAAGCTCAAGGGCTCCAACAGGGAAAAATAGCTCAGTGAGGAAAGAAAATAAGGAAATAAACGATATGAGAAATAATTAACATTTAGTAAAATATTAAAAAAAAAAACTAACATTAAAACAAATATTTCATATATAACCTATAAAAAGACTATATCAGCCTGGTAAACATGAAAAAATTTTGCTTGAACTTTTGAAGTTCAAACTTGAAGAGTTACCATAAATGAGACGTTTTAGTAACAAATATTGTATTTATATTAAATCGTTGCTATTTGAGTAAGTAATCAAGGTCATTCTTGAAGTTTGAAAGCAACTGGCATAATAAAACTATTCTCTACGCGAGTAGAGCGCAGACCTCCGCCGCGGCATCTTATTTCTCAACCTTTTGCTCGACATTGACCTTTGACCATAGCATGTATTAATTGCCGTGTTTTTTTCGTACATTCAAATATGAACCAAGTTTGAAGTCTTTGTGACAACGATGCCCAAACTTATGGCTGATTACGTGAATTGGATATTTTGCGTGACCTTGACCTTTGACCTTCACCTTCCAAAATTTAATAATTTCCAGCTTTTCACATAACACTCAATCCTGGCAAGTTTCATTACTCTAAGATTAAAATTGTGGCCAGGAAACTGTTCACAAACAAACACAAACAGGACCGAAAACATAACCTCCTTCCAACTTCGTTGGCGGAGGTAACAAAGCGACTCGATTTTATAACCCCTCTTCGCGGAGATAATGACATTAAATTAACGGCTACTTTAATGTCCATTTGAAATAAAAAATGTATGTAAGTTAGGTACTTTTCTACGTATTAATGATTTATGATTATGGAGACTGGCTAAATAATTTATGCCAACGTAAGTTTATGGACATATTATTGAGCCACGGTAATAAAATATAAAGTACATTATTTTCATAGTACTGCTATCGAATGGGTTTAAAGGTTTAAAGGCCACTCATGAATGGCAGAGGCAAGGGACAGTGACATTGCCCTTTCGAGCAGAACAATGTCCCAGAGACTGATCCTATATACATATGAGCAGCGCCCAAGCCCCCCTCTCCACCCAAGCTAGGATCAAGGATGTCCAGGTAATGGCTGCTGATGGCTCAGAAGGTAGACCTATAGGCTCCCGCAAACCCCCATCCTTAGCTCACAAGGATGGTGAGGTTGCCGCAACCGAAGAAAGAACTGGAGTTGATGATTCCATAACTATTATTATTCTCCAAGACGGTAGTGTCTTTCATGTTTATTATTATTATTATTATTATTATTATTATCATAGTGCAGACCTCCCAGAATGAATTTAGACCGCAGGCGTATTTGAATTCTTTGTGACAACAATGTGCGTACTTGGGGTTTAAGGTTAGGGTGAATTCGGTCGACCCTTTGCTCAATCTTGACCTTTGACCTAGGACTCAAAATTGAATCACTTCCACGTCTCAACATAACAATTAAACCCTGAAAGTTTCACTACTCTATGAGTGAAATTGTGGTCAGGAAGTTGTTCACAAACAAACAAATATGGGCGAAAACATAACCTCCTTCCAACTTGATTGGCGTTAATGCCGGAGGGAAAGCGAACTATAATCTTTATTAAGTTCCAATGCTATTTAAAAAGGACGAGTCGCTTCAAATGTTAGTTTATCTATTGAAATTATTTTTATGTATTTTTTTTTAATTATTATCATTATTATTATTTAGATTAATTAAATTATTGAAATTATTTTGTCCTGCAAATTGAATCAGGAATTAAACTAACTACCCATAATTCATATCTGAATTTGAAAGTCTTTTAAAAATCTCAATATCATTATGCAAATAAGTGAATTGCAATTTATGTTCAGAATTTAATGCTACAATTAAAAAAAGGCAATTATGTTTTAGCATACGGAACGGACATTGATATATAACTCAAACTCATTTATCTCTTTCTTGTTCTGAGGAAGAATTTCCAATATTATCTATCGCAGAATAAAAATGAGACTGCATATTCGATTCGTGCTTTTCTTTGTCCAACTTCAATATTTTTTATTTGTAAAGAAACGTCGGGACATAAATCTACGTTCTTCATCGCTAAATAAGTCAAGCAGCTAAAAGAAATAACATAAAATACTGTGACAGCTATGAATTATGTTTTATATATTTATTTTCAAATTTACATATCTATCGATGGATAACTGAATAAGAAGCCAAACAAATAGAACTTGGTGATACGGTTGTTTTGGTATATTGGTAACGTCTCTTCCTTGTTGATCGCCAGGCATTTTATATTGTCTGTCTCTTGGGTGTTGTCCTGCTTGCTAGGGCAGTGTCACTGTCCCTTGCCTCTGTCATTAATGAGTGGCCTTTAAACCTGTATAGAGAGAGAGAGAGAGAGAGAGAGAGAGAGAGAGAGAGAGAGAGAGAGAGAGAGAGAGAGAGAGAGAGTTCAAAATCCTTGTAATTATGTATTAAGAGAACCGAGACTGGGTAAAACGACCAATAATTGCTTATGCATTAAGATATGGTCCATGATAATTGATTTGCAAGGGTCCCAACTGTTGAAAACTAAATTGTTGGAAAATGGAAGAATAACCAGAGCATTGTATTCTGTTATATACTTTTATTTCTGGACTAGCATTTCTTAATGATGATAAAATAACAATTAATAATATATTATCGCTATTTTCTGCTGAATTTTTCTAAATATCTGTTCCTGCCCTTATCTTCATTACATTATAATTTCCTTGGTTATCTTATTCTTTATTTGAGTTTTGATTTTTCGTTTCATATACACTATTACTCCCACTTTTTTCGTACTTTTTTTTACACACTTTCACATCAGCAGTCTTTATAAAGTTTCCATTTATTATCTCCAATATCTTGTACTAACTTTTTTATTCTTAATATTACGATATTGTGAAGTAAATATATTGTTTTATACCCAAGCCTATAGGCCTAACTATTTCAGTTATTATTTCACTTCCCAATATGGCGTTGGCTATGATTGTTCCAACGTTCCTTTCGTGATTTGCATACCTCCCACCCCACCCGGTTCCCTCATTTCTCTCTCACTATTTCCTCATCTTTCCTGATTGGTAACGATGAGGATTACTACTGTTCCATATATCTCAATTTGTTTTTGTTTTGTGGGCGATATATCAGCCACCTTTGCAATGTTTTCATGCCTCATGAATTCCACCAGATCAGATCAGATCAGATTCAGGTTGAGGCTTTGCCTTTGCACGGCGCCCTTGTATTTCCTTTTTTATACTCAGTTTTGGTCACCTTTCTCATTGTATTATTCCCTAAAGCATTTGTATTTACTTACTATTTGAATATTGCATTTTCTAAATTATCAAATTAACGTGTTATCTTTTCCATGTTTCCTATGAATAAGAATCCCATCTCTGGTTTAGTACTGAAGGTAGTCTTTTTCAAAAATTTCTCAGTATGGCAGTTGGCTACCATCTATGTAGATTAGCGCGTCTATTTCTACGACATCTATGAGTGCTATACTTTTCTAACTTACTGTATTTACCTTATCTTTTGCTACTGAAGTTTTTCCAATTTTCTTATTTTGGTATGCACGGATTTGCCTATATTAACAATCATAAATTACCCAATTCGCTTAAGCAAATAAAAACCGGGATTAAAGAGGTTAAAATGTCATATTTTATGACCTGAATATTCTGCTTCGAATGAATTTTAGGCGAGAAAATAATTGGCGGGATTTTTCTCTCCTTCTGGCTACGTGTATATGTGGAAGAGCGCGAAGCACACCTTAACTCTACGATCAGGAGGCTATATTCTCTTCTCTTCATTTTCTGTCACCACTTGTGTTTTTTATCTATTCTCCATCGTCCTCATTTCTTGCCGGTGTCTTCGAGCCCGTTCATTCTATGAGCATACGCCTTTTCCACCTTCCCCTTTCAATTATAAGATAGGAACAACATTACTGTATTATATTGTTTTTGATAAATACTAATCTGATACGCTTTTGCAGCGCAACTTTAGTATGACGAATTGTTTCAGCTAATAAGAAAACTATAAACCCAAATAGCTTGGGAAATTTCAAAAGAATTGAGCTCTTGTTCGGGTCTCTTCTTCACTTTAATAGTACGAGGTATCGGAGAGATAGATGTAACTGGACCCGGACGCGGAAGAAGTCGCCTATCCGGGGTGACAACGCCTTCTGCAAATGTTGTATCAATTGCGAAGGTTTATCCTTAGCTTAACTTTTGCACTACTTAGG